>NC_091470.1:115868525-116168525 GCF_036971445.1 Narcine bancroftii | reverse complement strand
CAGCAAACAAACGAGAAGGTCAGAAGAGTTTAGCTGGGTGGTGTTTGGGAAGTTGAAGAAGGCAATGTTGTGTCTAGTGAATAGTAAAAGAAAATCGACTTCAGTGTGTTGAAAGAAACAAATGAGTGTATTCTTGGTTTGTAAGCTGTGGTAAGTCAGTGTTACAAATGGTGACCCACGAGTTCACAGCACCTTCTAATTTAAAATGGATAGTGATGAGAATAAACCCCTTACAGGAGAAGTTTGGGAGGTCAAACTAAAGATTGCCTCCCCTTTTTAATTAATAATGCACCAGCATGGTTTATGATCCTTGAATCGCGTTTCTCTGCCCTCAGTGTGACAAGTCAGAAGACAAAGTACAGTTTACTTGTTGAACGTCTTCCAGAGTAGATTGCCTGTGAAGAGAAGGATGACTTAGTGGATCTAGATGGTAATCTCCCATACGACATTCGTAAGGCAGCTGTTCTGCAGCGTATTCAGCCATCTAGGGAAGTCTTATTGCCCAGTTACGAGCTGATGACAGCAAAGGCAATAGGTAACAGTCACAGATGTTGAGGAGGTGGCACAGGTTGGCTGGAACAGATCCTGATTTATGGAAACAGCTTCCTTCGATGTTTACCTCATCATGTTTAAGAGCATTTGGTGAGTATTTTTCAAATGTCCACCCTCGATCAGTTGACGAATCATGCCAAACTTGTTCTGTCCGTATTGAAGATAGAATGATTAGGGAAATAAACCAATCAACAGGAGCAATAGAACCAATCAACAGGAGCAATAGAACCAATCAACAGGAGCAATAGAACCAATCAACAGGAGCAATAGAACCAATCAACAGGAGCAATAGAACCAATCAACAGGAGCAATAGAACCGGAACAACTGCTTACTGTGCCTTGAAGTGCCGGCACATCTCCCCCACCCACCCCCTCACCCCAATCCTGGTCGAAGGCAACTGAATTGGTGCAGCGAATGGCAGGTCCACAGGTCCAGGGTTTTGGCACACAACAGAATTCCTCCCTTCGACCTGGTTGAAATAGTGGTGGTTGAGGACATAGTAGAGGAAATGGACAGCATATTTGTTGGAAGCATTGGAGATTTGGTACTGCCATCTGCTCCTGTTAACTCAGCAACCTTGCAATTTCTACAAATGGCAGCCAGGAAACTACCAGGCCCAGCAATAGAGGAAATTGCTGCCCATTGGCAAAGCAGCTGCCATCTTTTCCTCAAAGATGGTTTCTCAGGTGTTCAATTTCTTGTTGATTCCAGTGCAGAGTTTTCAGTGGTCCTTCAAACCACAGAGGAGTAGACCCCAATATGTGTGCTCTTTCAGTCATGAATGATTCTCATATTCAAACATATGGTCAGAGGTCACTCACATTGGATTTCAGTCTCAAGAAACTTTTTCGGTGGGTTTTTATGGTTGAAAACATGCAAATTCCATTTTAGGAGTGGAAACAAAGGACTCTACTCTTGTTTTACCTCCCAAACTTCTCCTGTAAGGGGTTTATTCTCATCACTATCCATTTTAAATTAGAAGGTGATGTGAACTCGCAGGTCACCATTTGTAACAACACTGACTTAACAAAGCCTTCGACACCATGAGCAGGAAAGGGCTTTGGCAAATACTAGAGCGCCTCGGATGCCCCCGAAAGTTCCTCAACATGGTTATCCAACTGCATGAAAACAAACAAGGTCGGGTCAGATACAGCAATGAGCTCTCTGAACCCTTCTCCATTAACAATGGCATGAAGCAAGGCTGCATTCTCGCACCAACCCTCTTTTCAATCTTCTTCAGCATGATGCTGAAACAAGCCATGAAAGACCTCAACAATGAAGACGCTGTTTACATCTGGTACCGCACGGATGGCAGTCTCTTCAATCTGAGGCGCCTGCAAGCTCACACCAAGACACAAAAGCAACTTGTCCGTGAACTACTCTTTGCAGACGATGCCGCTTTAGTTGCCCATTCAGAGCCAGTTCTTCAGCGCTTGACGTCCTGTTTTGTGGAAACTGCCAAAATGTTTGGCCTGGAAGTCAGCCTGAAGAAAACTGAGGTCCTCCATCAGCCAGCTCCCCGCCATGACTACCAGCGCCCCCCCCCCCCCCCACACATCTCCATCGGGCACACAAAACTCAAAACGGTCAACCAATTTACCTATCTTGGCTGCACCATTTCATCGGATCGACAACGAGATAGACAACACTTGCCAAGGCAAATAGCACCTTTGGAAGACTACACAAGAGTCTGGAAAAACAACCAACTGAAAAACCTCACAAAGATTAGCGTATACAGAGCCGTTGTCATACCCACACTCCTGTTCGGCTCCGAATCATGGGTCCTCTACCAGCATCACCTACGGGTCCTAGAACGCTTCCACCAACGTTGTCTCCGCTCCATCCTCAACATTCATTGGAGAGACTTCATCCCTAACATCGAAGTACTTGAGATGGCAGAGGCCGACAGCATCGAATCCACGCTGCTGAAGATCCAACTCTGCTGGGTAGGTCACGTCTCCAGAATGGAGGACCATCACCTTCCCAAGATCGTGTTATATGGTGAGCTCTCCACTGACCACCGTGACAGAGGTGCACCAAAGAAGAGGTACAAGAACTGCCTAAAGAAATCTCTTGGTGCCTGCCACATTGACCACCGCCAGTGGGCTGATATCGCCTCAAACCGTGCATCTTGGCGCCTCACAGTTCGGCGGGCAGCAACCTCCTTTGAAGAAGACCGCAGAGCCCACCTCACTGACAAAAGACAAAGGAGGAAAAACCCAACGCCCAACTCCAACCAACCAATTTTCCCTTGCAACCGCTGCAACCGTGTCTGCCTGTCCCGCATCGGACTTGTCAGCCACAAACGAGCCTGCAGCTGACGTGGACATTACCCCTCCATAAATCTTCATCCGCGAAGCCAAGCCAAAGAAAGAAATTCTTTGTTCGTAGATTTGAAAAATCACTGTCATAAACCACAGCTCTTGTAAGCAAGTGAGCTGCATCTGTCATCCCGCCAATGTCATCAGCCACCTGATGAGCCTTCAACTTGGCTCCTGCCCTTTACAAGCCTTGCTCAAGTGTTTCCCATTTTATCGTCACACAGCTGTTAAGCATACAGTAACCCACCATAGAGATTCTGGGTCCTCTGTGGTAGCGTGGGCTCGTAAATTACCCACAGACTGTCTTAAATTGGCAAAATCAGAATTCAGCCACATACAAGAGTTGGGCAGAGACTACAGATCTGACAGCTGCTCGGCTTCACCATTACACATAGTTCCAAAAACTCCTGGGGATTGGCGGTCTTGTGGAGATTATCGTGCCCTGAATAATTCTACTGTGCCTGACCAATACAACATCCCCAATTTACAAGACTTTTCAGCATACCTCCACAGAAAACATGTATTTGCAAAAATAGATCTAGTCCATGCTTACTGTCAAATTCCAGTAGACCATTCTGATGTCATGAAGACGGCAGTAATGACCCTTTTCGGCACGTTTGAGTTTCTGCGAATGCCATTTGGTCTACGGAATGCAGCTCAGACATTGCAATTTATGGACTGTGTATTTGCCAGCCTCTATTTTGTTTTTGTTTACATCAACGATATTCTGGTCGCAAGTGTGGATGAAGAGGAGCATAAGTGCCATACATCTTTGTTCCAGAGTTTTGATGAGTTTGGCATCGTGATCAATCCCAGGAAATGTGATGCATTTTCTCCTTTTTCTAACCTCATTAGCACGTGACATGTATAACAATCCTGAGATCACTATCCTATCCTTCAAACTTAGCACCCACCTCCCTGAACTCTCTTTACAGGACCTTAATCACCCTCCTACTCATATCATTGGTCCACATATGGACCATGGCATCCAGCTGCTCACCCTCCTTCCTGAGAAGGCCATGAACTCGATCTGCAATATCTCAGACGCTGGCACCAGGGAGGCAACATAACATCCGGGATACTTTGTCTCTTCTACAGAACCTTTTATTTGTCTGCTGAACTATGGAATCCCCTATCACTACAGCTCACCTCTATGCTCCCTTCCCTTCTTAGCCACAGGACAGGACTCCATGCCAGAGACTTGATCACCATGGCTTGTCCCTGGTAGGTCTCCCCCACCCCAACAGTATCCAAAATGGTACACTTGTTATTCTTCTTTGGCTTGGCTTCGCGGACGAAGATTTATGGAGGGGGTAAAAGTCCACGTCAGCTGCAGGCTCGTTTGTGGCTGACAAGTCCGATGCGGGACAGGCAGACACGGTTGCAGCGGCTGCAGGGGAATATTGGTTGGTTGGGGTTGGGTGTTGCGTTTTTCCTCCTTTTCCTTTTGTCAGTGAGGTGGGCTCTGCGGTCTTCTTCAAAGGAGGTTGCTGCCCGCCGAACTGTGAGGCGCCAAGATGCACGGTTTGAGGCGATATCAGCCCACTGGCGGTGGTCAATGTGGCAGGCACCAAGAGATTTCTTTAGGCAGTCCTTGTACCTCTTCTTTGGTGCACCTCTGTCACGGTGGCCAGTGGAGAGCTCGCCATATAACACGATCTTGGGAAGGCGATGGTCCTCCATTCTGGAGACGTGACCCACCCAGCGCAGCTGGATCTTCAGCAGCGTGGACTCTATGCTGTCGACCTCTGCCATCTCGAGTACTTCGACGTTAGGGATGAAAGCGCTCCAATGGATGTTGAGGATGGAGCGGAGACAACGCTGGTGGAAGCGTTCTAGGAGCCGTAGGTGATGCCGGTAGAGGACCCATGATTCGGAGCCGAACAGGAGTGTGGGTATGACAACGGCTCTGTATACGCTTATCTTTGTGAGGTTTTTCAGTTGGTTGTTTTTCCGGACTCTTTTGTGTAGTCTTCCAAAGGCGCTATTTGCCTTGGCGAGTCTGTTGTCTATCTCATTGTCGATCCTTGCATCTGATGAAATGGTGCAGCCGAGACTTGTTATAGGGGGGAAAGAAATCACCTTAGGTGTGCCCCACACTGATTGCATTTCCCTTTCCCTCTCCTGTCACCCAGCTACCTTCCTTCCGCCTCCTAGATGGGAAAGGATCCCTGTAACTCCAGTTGATCCAGGTTTAATTCAACTCCAGCTTCAATTCCTTAACTCTATATTAACCAGAATTTACTCACCAATGGCCAGTTTCAGATTTTCTGGGACTATTTCGCCCAAGATGCCAATACAGCTTTAGTCTAAATATCCAGGTTCAGGAACAGCTGCTACCCTTCCACCATCAGACTCCTCAACGACAAACTCAGACTCATTTAAGGACTCTTACTTGTGCACTTTATTGATTTATTTTTAAATTCTCTCTGTATTACACAGTTTGTTTACAGTTCTCTATTTGCTTACATGTATATGCTGTGTCCAGTTATTTTTCTGCACTACCAATTAGTGGTAATTCTGCTGTGCCTGCAGGAAAAAGAATCTCAGGGTTGATGTTATGTATGTACTCTGACAAGAAATCTGAAATCAGAATGACTGTCACAGAACCATAGAATACCTCAGCACAGAAACAGGCCCTTTGGCCTATCTAGTCCATGCTACACCTCATCTCATTGACCTGCACCACTACTATAGCTCTCCAAACCCTTCGCATCTGTGTGCCTAGACAATCTTACCCAAAATGTTGAAATCAAACTCACATCCATCACCTCCACTGACAGCTCGTTCCACACTCCCACCACCCTCTGAGAGAAGTTCCCTCTAATGTTCCCCTTTAACATTTCACCTTTGATGCTCAACCTTTTACTTCATGACCGTGGAAAAAGCCTGCTTTCAGTTACTTCATCAGTACTCCTCACAATTTTGTATACCTTATCAAATCTCCCCATTTTTCCCAACACTCCAGAGAATAACGTCCACCTCTATTCAACCTTTTCCCACAACTCAGCTCCTCAAGTTCTGGCAACACCCTTGAAAATTTTCTCTGCACTCTTTCAATCATATTGATATCTTTTCTGTAGGTCAGGGTCCAAAACTGGACACAACACTTCTCATGTGACCTCATTAATGCCTGATAAAACTGCAACACAATATTCTTAACTCCTGTATTCAATACTTTGATTTAGGAAGGCCATTGTGGCAAAAGCTGTCTTTAGGGCGAGGGCCGCGCCGGGCCGCAGGCCGCGCTGCGAGGGTCACGGTGGGATACAGGTTGCTGAGCGTCCACAGGATTGGGTCGGTTAAGGCAGTTGCATGTGCCCAGTTACATCTGGGCTACAGATGAAGACCCTCCCCATGGCACTCAATGAATCTCCTACAACCCACTAGTGCAAGCACCTTCCAACAGTGATGGTGGCCATGGCCAGGATGACACTGGAGAGAGCCGATGAATTTTCCTCCACCACACAGTCGGTTATCCATCCAGAGTATAGGGGACAACCAACTCTCCTGGTGACAAAGAGGGCAGTCAGACCAAGAGCACCCCAGTCAACCCTCTCCATTGCAAAAGCTTCCAGCCTTGTGCAACTTCCACACACCCTAGACCCCTCACTATACACCCCCAAACTATTCATGCCTCCGATCCTTTTTCCCCAGACCCACCTCCTCCCCTTTCACCCAACTGCATTCCTCCACCATACCCCTACCATTCCTCTTCTTACCCACCTCCACTGCCCCTTCCCACTTCATCAATCATCTCATTCCCCCTTTAGTTCCACCTCCTTGTCCCTTCCTCACCCTCCCCTTCCACTGCTGACTTGCTCCATAACCCCCTACTGCCACACCTAGCCTTTCGCACCCCCTCCCCTTCCCACCTCCAAAAATCTTTCACTCCAATGTTCTCATCCCAGCAGTGACACAGTTGCCCCTTGATAGCTCACTTTCTCCCTCATCGCTTCCCTCCCCCCCGATTAGCTCCATGTCCATGCCACCCCACACCAGCACCACCCATGTCCTTCTCTCTCCAACCTTTACCCATCTCTTTCACCTCTTCCCCTCCTCCATTTTATTTCTCCCCTCTCATCCCCTACTTCCAATGCCCTCCCCCCCACCCCCTGGGTGAACTACCAGGTGATTAGAGCACCACGAAGGGGAGGAGGAGGTGGAAGCGCCTGGACTTGGGCCTCAGACAGGGCAACAGTCAGTGGAGGGAAGCATTCAGTGCGACGCCTGGGCCTTACCAATCCCCAGCAGGAACAGATGGCTAACAGTGAAGCCCAGCCCAGTGCCCAAGTAGGTGAGGGCCAGCATGGGACCAGAGCGGGCACCATACAGGAGGTCAGTGTGCGGTGAGCGGGCACAGTCCGGTGCTGGTCGGCAACAGGAGGCAGCTGGTGGCCAGGGCCAGCTGCTGGTCCTGCACCTGGGCAGTGGTGAGCCCCGGCAGGAGCCGGCTCAGGGGCCACAGCCAGGCAAATATCAGGCCCCACCGCAGCACCACGCACACCCACAGCTCCAGCAGCGGCACAGCCCTCCACAGCCGCTCCAGCTTTTGGACTGACACGTGCCCACTGCCCGTCTCTCACCACCGTCCCCTCTCTCTCCCTGGTTTCCAATCACCCTTGGGACTGTCTGCCGTGAGAAGGACGTCAGGTCCAGCTGCAGATTCTGCACTGTCCAGGACCTGTTGGGGTCAGAGTTGGTCCCCGGCCCTGGTGAACCGGGCTCAGTGACTCTACACAATGAGCTCAGGCTGCAGAGAAAATGAAAACAAAAGAGCGGCAGGGAGGGATGCGATCACCACCATTGGGGTTGGGGCCCTTGGGATAGCCCGAGGATTAACATTTCCCTTCCTTTGACCTTTGACACTGTCCACACCCCCCCTTCACCTTGTTGTTCCCCCCCTCCCCCCGTTACCTTGTAATGGAGAGGCAGCGTCCACCAACGAGTTGCGCTGCTGCTCCCTGTTCCAGGGACAACCTTATCTCTTAACAGAAAAGATTTAAATTCCTCCCCAACTTTACCAGCTTCCTTTTCCACTTCCCTGTATCTCACCTCTTTTCATAACAAGCGTGTAGTGTTGTTTCCTGTTTTAAGAAGAAAACAATTAGCCATCATATGTCCATCTTTCATAATGGAATCACAAAATGAACCAAGAAGTTTACTCCATTTAATTTCTACAATGGTTTTTTATTTTACCCCTTTGAAAAGGTACTTTGGCTCAAATTTCACATTGTGACTATTGTCTGCCAATGTAGCAGAATTTTGTATCTTCTGAAAATTTCACTTGTCTTTAAATTTAAGATCTGGTTTTAACACATCAAAACCAGCTGTAACATTCACTGAATTCTCAATTTTTCTCTCATTCTTTTTTTCTGGCTTCCTCAGCATCAAATTTCCTTTATTCCCTTGCTTCATCCACCTTAAATCCCGCCCCCCCCGCCTTTCCCGCCCCCCCCGCCTTTCCCGCCCCCCCCGCCTTTCCCGCCCCCCCCGCCTTTCCCGCCCCCCCCGCCTTTCCCGCCCCCCCCCGCCTTTCCCGCCCCCCCCGCCTTTCCCGCCCCCCCCGCCTTTCCCGCCCCCCCCGCCTTTCCCGCCCCCCCCGCCTTTCCCGCCCCCCCCGCCTTTCCCGCCCCCCCCGCCTTTCCCGCCCCCCCCGCCTTTCCCGCCCCCCCCGCCTTTCCCGCCCCCCCCGCCTTTCCCGCCCCCCCCGCCTTTCCCGCCCCCCCCGCCTTTCCCGCCCCCCCCGCCTTTCCCGCCCCCCCCGCCTTTCCCGCCCCCCCCCGCCTTTCCCGCCCCCCCCCGCCTTTCCCGCCCCCCCCCGCCTTTCCCGCCCCCCCCCCCGCCTTTCCCGCCCGCTCCCCCCCCCCGCCTACCTCTGCTTTTCTCTCTTCAGCTCATGCTCTACCTGCTGTAACTGCTGGTGAAGAGATTTACTCTCAAGAAATTGTTTTTAACTTTTCCTCTTCAAACTATTTTCTGAATCACTATTTTTGTCATCAACACTTTTACCTCCAGAAGTTTAATCTCCTTAGCAATAAGCAACAACTCCTCCTTTTTCACCTTTTTCAGATCTGAAAAGTTTAGTGATTTCAAAAATATTTTAATATCCATTTGGACAATTTCACTTGGCCCATACTTGATTTTGAGATTTAAAACATTCTCATTCAGCAGAATCTGACCAAGTTTCCATTTTCAAATCTACTCAGATTGGTGTTGCCAAACATTTACCAAAACCTATTGCAATTTCTTTAACCACACACACTTAATAAGCCTTTTAATTAGCTTGGAAAAGCAATTTTACTAATAAATCACAAAAACTCTGTGAGAGATGGGAAAATTGATCTAAAATTATGAACATGGAAGAAACTAAAGTTCATCAGTAAATGGCTGTAACCAGTTCAAACAGGATAAGCTTGGGGCTTAGGATGCAGGAAAGCAGAGTCAGCACGATTAACATAAGAATCTTCTAGTCTTTGTGACAAGACCATAAGACTAAGATAAGGAATGGTAAGGTACAATAGAATGTAGGAAGTTGAGGTAGTCTGGATCAGATAAGGGTCTCCTAGCCCTGGACAGAAGTACCAAGTCATACATTTCTAATTAGCTAACCATACACAGATTTATACATATGAAATTAGCCAACCCTAGATAGAATGAGTCAATTCTGCATATCAAGAGACTGTAGCCCCGAGAATCAGGAAGGTGTGAATAAGGACAATGACATGATGGGGCACCCACAGGATACCCCCTGGTCCTCCAAGTGTACTGAAACTGCACGTAGGCAGGAAGGATTACCTATGCCCAACCCATCCAGGGGGCAGAAGAATGTAAGGGGGGAGGGCACTCTGATACTGAAATTGACTGTATAAAAGTTGGGTGAGCCCCAGTGTGTGTGTATATTCCCAGGGTAAGGGGAAGCACCCAACTTTGCATTGTTGTAGTAATAAATGTTCTTTGTTCTCAATTTTTGTCTCGAGCAATTTCTTTAAAGGTACTTTAATTTCTAACAAATGGGGGCTCGTCCGGGATCACACTCCCTCCACTGACAGAGTACCCCGACGACGAGAGTAGGTGCACCCCGGCTGATTCAGCTGGACTCACGGGCGACGGGTGGCTGGTCAGTGGAAGAAGCGAGTGATATCCGAGAAGAGGCATTGAGAACAAACGACGGAAGGAAGCGCGCTAGAGCATTGCTACTGGAACTCGGTAAGAGTAATTTTACTTGTTTATAAGTATGGGAATAATGAGTAGCAAGGAAGAGAGTCCTGGTTCAGGACGTGAACACCAGATAGCTACGTACAGCCCGCTTGGGTTGATGTTATCTGAGTGGGGCACAGGAAAGACCCGTGGGAAAGACAAACTGACAATGGTCAGGTATTGTTGTAGTCCTGGTTCAGGATGTGAACACCAGATAGCTACGTACAGCCCGCTTGGGTTGATGTTATCTGAGTGGGGCACAGGAAAGACCCGTGGGAAAGACAAACTGACAATGGTCAGGTATTGTTGTATTGAATGGGTTAAATACCCGGTTAAAGGGAGCTCCATGTACTGGCCAAAATTCGGATCCGAGGATGAATGGATGTGTAAAGCTTTGAACCTATGGCTCTATCAAAACCAGAAAGACAATGTTGAGAGCAGGGAATATGCAGCCTGCTGGCTCAAGGGATCCATTGAACAGCTGGTTTTGAATGAGAAAGAATTCAGGGATAAGAGAGAGGAGGAACCTTTTGTTCCTGAATCACAGGGTTGGGATGTGTTACATTCCCTCCCTCCACCTTATGTTCCTCCTATGCCGGCTCCTATCTTTCCTTCCCCTCCTATGACCTACCCTTCTGCACCTTCCCCACCTCCCCCACCACTAGAGAAGAGAGAAGAGAGCAGGAGTGGTATGATAACTTGCTCACAAAGCACTCGATTACCACCTCTGTTGACAGGAGAGAGAGGTAACTTTAATTCAGAACAGCGTGAGACTCTTCAGGAAGAAAGGGCAGAACCCTTTGATTCATTTCCCAGGGAGCAGGAACCCAGACCTAATAAGCCAGAAACCAAATGGATGAGACCACTGCGGGAAGTTCCCATGGGAGAGGGTCTCGGTTTCGTAAATGTGCCCCTGACCAGTACTGAAGTGCGTAACTTTAAGAAAGAACTGACCTCCCTGATAGAAGATCCCCAGGGATGTGCCGAACAGTTAAGACCAATTTTTGGGACCAAATATATATACAATATGGGGGTCTCGACATAGAATCCCCAGCAGGGGAACAATTGGTACTAACAGGTTTTGTTACCAACTCAGCCCCAGACATTAGGAGAAAATTACAAAAGACAGAAAATTGGCATGAGCAGGGAATAACCCAGCTTCTACAGATCACACAAAAAGCATTTGTCCAGACATCTGAGGATAAGCAGAAAGCAAAGGCTAACATTTTGATGCAAGCAGTTAAAGTAATAGTAGATGAGTAACATGGAAAAGGCAGGGACTGTGTGCCAGCTCCTGAATGTTGGGAGAAGCGTCAGGAGTGGGAGAGTAGAGACCAGAGATAATTTCATAAATCACGACTTCCCACTTCAGTCACTGACCAATATTGATTAAAATTCATGCTAAAAATTAAATGTCATAAATGATCGTTTTTCAATACTGTAGAATTAGCAAATTTAACTACCAGTTAATTCCAATTTATGAAATAAATTGTATTCAAATGTGATTTTGCACAGGGAGTACCTGAGAGTTGTGATGTTATAACATTTGCAGGGAGAAATGTTTGCGCAAATAGGGTGAGTTCTACACGTCTTATTTTAAGTGTATGTATGATAAAGAAAGGATCTGATGTGTAAAGTGGCTGGTTCAGCCAGTTGAAGCAGGAGTGTGCATGTCCCTTTAAGTGCACTGTGGCACTTGAAATTGAGGCTTCAGGCTCTTGTCTTGCAGTTAGAGGTATTCAGCAGTCAAGGTCCGTGAGTTTAAAGATCACCCACCTCTGGAGAATAAAGATACCTCTGGGGATTCCTATGGGGATTCCTATAAGTTTAATCATTCATTTCTCTGGTGCATTTTCCTCCGGAGTGAAATTAATGCCTCAGCACAATTTCTCTGTATTGCCGCTGTTATTTAATTCATGATAACTTTCCCCATTCATCAGGTTTATATTTAAATCCGGTAGTGCGGAAGTTACATTGTAAATAATCACGGAGGTAAACCCTGCGCAACTGGATTCAACTTAATGGAGAAATAAACCTGCGAACTGGTCTATGGTGGTGTGTGAGTACTGCAATAAGTGGAATATGATTTAAATTGGTGGCATCGTTCAGAACAATTGGGCGCATAGGAATAATAGCATTAATTACTCACAGATCTTGTACCTGATACTATTCACTACGTCCCGGCTTCAGGACTGGGAAATTGGCATGGTACAGAGAAATTGGCATGGCACCAATATTTCTTCATTCACTAATGACTCCACAAGCTCCAGGATTCATGCAGCTAAACTTTAAGTGCAATATTATAGAAACTAGCCGGTACTTAAATGATTGTGTGTGCAATCAACATTGGAAAAATATGAAAGGTAATACAGGTGCTCCCCTACTTATGATTTTACGATGACACAATAGCATGACTGTCATTTACTTTCATATAATGTGTTAAAGGTCATCACAAGCATCGTTGATTTTTCCAATAAACTGATAATTCCTCTAAGGTGAATTTTTTGTAGCCTCGTTGGTTAATCACATTTTCGGAAAACTTACAGGGACTGTTGGGAGAGAGCAAGGTAGTGGGATCCGTATGGGGACTGATACAGCGCTGTCGTTAGAGAGTGGGGCAGCGGGATCAGTATGAGGACTGATACAGTTCTGTCAATGTTAGACAAGGTACGTCTCCAATTAAGATTTTTTTCAACTTATGCTGGGTCTGCTGGAACGCAACCCTATCGTAAATTGAGGAGCACCTGTGATGTTCTTCTATCTAAAGCCAGCTTTAGATAAACTCTTATCATTCTGACAAATCCAGGTCTAAGTCTAATTTTCCTCCAGCCTTTGAGCAAGCGCTTCCACTGCTGCATCTTACTGATCACCTCCTCACCAATGAATCAGAAGACCATGGTGTATGGCACTCACTGCACAAGCAGTCTGAAAATGTGTACAAGCCTGTTCAACTTCATTTTACAAAATCAACAATCGGTTCCAGGCTCCCCAATGCTCTCTGTGGAGAGAAAATTGCCAGATTTTTACCCTTTTAATGCCCTTGGTTATGTTTGCCTCTTCTCAAAGATTACATGGCTGCAGAGGAGCAAGGCTGAAAGTGCCTTGAAGTAATCTGTTGGCTGCACTTGTGACCTTTAGTCAGAAAATGCATGGGCTCTTGTCTCACTTTGGGTAGTGCAGCGGTTAGTTCAACTATATTACAGTGGCACTGATGAGTACATGGATGTGAGGGGGTTGGAGGGTTATGGGCAGGGAGTAGGTAGGTGGAACTAGTTGGAGTTTCATGTAAATCGGTGCGGACTAGAAGGGCCAATATGGCCTGTTTCCATACTGTTATTGCTATATGGTTATTATATGGAATATGGTTGTGAGCTGTGGCACAAGGCATTTTACTTAAGGCAGAACTAAAGGTTGAATATGTTTCAAGTTCTCTTGCAGAGGCTCTTGTGCTACAATGTCTGTTATGTACTCTAACAAATTGGAGGGTTGTGCCCCATACAGACAAGCAGCTCCAACTGCATTTTAATAAGGTCTAACATATTCAAAACCCATGCAAATATGGTTTGTGTTTCATTTTACAATTTTTACACTAACACAAAGGAAAGTCAGATTGTAATTCATTTTATTAAAATCTAGTGATTGGTTATATGTAAAAGCATGGCAAGAGGATCAACTAAAACCTGCCTGGGATGGTCCCTTCTGTGTACTTTTAATTACAGACACCGCAGTAAGAACAAGAAAGGCTGGACCCACATTCAAAGAATTAAACCAGCTTCTGAACCACAACATCATGACACACAGATTCAACCCTCAACCTGGCGTGCAGTTCTTCATCCATCAGACCTGAAACTTACACTGCGCCGTGACAAAGTGCCGTAATGTTACATTTATTGTCGTATTTTAATGGTTTATACAGTTATTGTTGTATTTTTTATTGCTGTATTTTAATGGGTTTTACATTTATTGTTGTTTCCTATTTTAATGGTTTATACAGTTATTGTTGTTGTTTCCTATTTTAATGGTTTATACAGTTATTGTTGTTGTTTCCTATTTTAATGGTTTATACAGTTATTGTTGTTGTTTCCTATTTTAATGGTTTATACAGTTATTGTTGTATTTTTATTGCAGTTTTAATGGGTTTTACATTTATTCTTGTTTATTCATTTTTTTGGAATATTGTTCGTTAAATGGATATGTCACTTCAGTACTCGCTATGTTTTAAGTCCTCCTGGAATAGGGGCAGCAGAGGTTACAATTGTGCTCCTTTAGAATGTAGACAGGGCATAGATTTAATGTATAGTCATAGTGGGATATGGGTTAACAAGGGATTCCAATACGGACCAGGGGAACTGAACAGCTTTAGTGGAGTACATTTAATTTGTATCTTAGCCTACACAGGTATTAAAGACAAGAGTTTTGAAGCGATAGCACAAAGGACATGGTGGGACAAAGACAGACAGAATGGTAGTCAGGATTGTACATGTCGCAGAGAGAGAGAGTTAATACATATGCTAATGTACACAGACAGGCTGCAACTCACAAGTTCAATGATACCCATGCTAATGTTAGCAGACAAGCTGCAACACACAGTTAAATCACAAGAAACAATCCCCCCCCAGCTTGGTCTCTTTTCATCACCCCGTGAAGGGGAGCACCAGTTACCAACAACGTGAGCTGCTTGACACTTTAATATCAGGCTCCAGACAGCCTTCGGAGATCGGTGGCCCTAGGGTTCGGGGCTGAAGAGGACATCAGATACTAGCCACAATTCAACGGAACCGCCTGACCACTGCTACTCGTTCGCTGCTGAAGGCAGCGTCTCTCACAGACTTCGTCAGGACAATGCTTACAAAAGTCGGGTGGTTAAAAGACACTGCTTCAATGTTTCAACGTGAATCTGCCCATGCCCATGTTCAGACGTGGCAACTTCGGACTGATGTGGGATGGACTAGACTCTTTACTGAGAACTGGAGCCTGATACTCACAACCCTAATAAGCAGCTGGACTCGCTACTCTGACCTTCATGGTGCTCCCCTACCTAAAGACTTTACACAGGTGTTACAATTCGGTTATTGACCAGCTGGGTAAAACTACACCTTACACTTGAAAGATCAGTATTACTGATCTAAAAGAAAAGTGAGGAAGGGGGGGGGGGGGGGGGGGAAATCAGTCACACTGACACTAGTAACCAAAGATCAGTAACACTGATCATGGTGAAAGATCAGTATTACTGATCTAAAAGAAAAGTGAGGATTGTGAGAGATGGGAAAATTGATCTAAAATTATGAACATGGAAGAAACTAAAGTTCATCAGTAAATGGCTGTAACCAGTTCAAACAGGATAAGCTTGGGGCTTAGGATGCAGGAAAGCAGAGTCAGCACGATTAACATAAGAATCTTCTAGTCTTTGTGACAAGACCATAAGACTAAGATAAGGAATGGTAAGGTACAATAGAATGTAGGAAGTTGAGGTAGTCTGGATCAGATAAGGGTCTCCTAGCCCTGGACAGAAGTACCAAGTCATACATTTCTAATTAGCTAACCATACACAGATTTATACATATGAAATTAGCCAACCCTAGATAGAATGAGTCAATTCTGCATATCAAGAGACTGTAGCCCCGAGAATCAGGAAGGTGTGAATAAGGACAATGACATGATGGGGCACCCACAGGATACCCCCTGGTCCTCCAAGTGTACTGAAACTGCACGTAGGCAGGAAGGATTACCTATGCCCAACCCATCCAGGGGGCAGAAGAATGTAAGGGGGGAGGGCACTCTGATACTGAAATTGACTGTATAAAAGTTGGGTGAGCCCCAGTGTGTGTGTATATTCCCAGGGTAAGGGGAAGCACCCAACTTTGCATTGTTGTAGTAATAAATGTTCTTTGTTCTCAATTTTTGTCTCGAGCAATTTCTTTAAAGGTACTTTAATTTCTAACAACTCCAAAGGTTTAAGATTCCAAATGTTTCAAATCGCAAGGTCAAGCCCCAAATATGTTATGAACTAACAACCCTTTTAATTATGTTTGGGGACTAAAAGGCCTTTTGACAAGAATGTGCTAAAAAGCATTTAAATCCACATGTCTCCGAGAAGTCTGCTTTCCTCAGAACTAAAATGGCCTGCGTTTATACAGGTGCTTCTGAACTAACAGCTATTGTTTCCAATATCTCAAGAACCACCATAAATTCTTTTCATCTTGACTCTAACTTCAATTAACATCCATGTTTGTCTCAAACCGCCTTCTGCCTTCTATCTCAAAGAACCCCTGTGTATTTAAAATGCTAATATTTTGTCTTTGTGTCCCTGAAACCAGTCAAGCTAATTCACCAAGAATACGGGTGCAATATTTTAACTGTTATTTATTAAGACATTTTTATATATGAGAAATATATTAATGGTTAACACAACTGTGACATATCTGAATAGTCACGGTATCAAAGGTGATGTGGAGAAGCAGGGGAGTGGGACTGAGTGGGAGAATGGATCAGTTCATGATGGAATGGACCAATGGGCCAAATGGCCTACTTCTACTCCTGTATCTTATTGTCTCATATTTTACAAAGCACAGACGTTTTTTAACCACAATTTGTAAATCACAGTTTTGGCTTTTTAAATGAAAATTGCACACATTTTTGCACAGCAAAGATGTGGTTTTTGACACAAAAACATGGCATTTTGAAAAATGCAACCTTGTTTTTTTTTTAAATAAAACACTGCACACTTTCCTTCAAAACACAACCTTCAGTTTTTGTTTATTGGAACCTCCACTTCTCAAAACAACCATTGTACACAAATTCCCCAAAACACCACAACCATTCCTTAATTGGGGAACCCTTCTCCTAAATATTGACAACATTTATTCTGGTGTTGCTCGGGCACCCTAATCAGAGCGACCCACAGTCGTCAGGAGTGGGTGCTGGCACAGGAGCCATCAGTCAACTAAATGGCTTATGAGACCGTCTTGCGACTTGAAGTCGAGCTGGTGTAAGTAAATACGATAAATAACTCACTCCATTTTGTGTAGTTTTGCATACAGGAAGTAAAGAGAGTTCAGGTGTGGTTTGGTGAAACTGTGTGAGTCACTAATTCTTGGAGTCAACTCAAAGTGGGAGTTAGATTCCTCAGTTACGTGCGCAGCCCAAGCATTTTGGGCTCAGTTACAGCAGGTGTACACATTGCTCAAAGCCTTTGGGATCAGCATGGTGGAGCACACAATAATCACATCAACATGGAGTGATTAAATGGCTTTTAATTACCAAAAACCTGAGCATTACTGATACAAGACTGGACCAGGTTCCAGGTACAGGAGCAGGAGGGAGCAAGTCCGGGAAATCCAGGGAGGAGCCAAGGCAGGGGTTGGGGAAGATCAGGTAGATTCGGACTGGCCAGTCCATACATCTATACAAAGGCCTTTCACCACATTCACCCCTTCTTTGATACTAAACCCGACGGGGTGATGTGACCACACGGAGCACATACTGTACTTTATTACATACATAGTTCATAGTGTCCACTACAGGTTCAGCCTGACAAGTGGCCTTGTAATCCTCTGTGACTTCCGAGGCGCTGGGCGAGGTCCGTTGTTCCTGCGCCGAGTTCGCAAGCCTGTGTACCTGTGTGTGAGTGCAATTTTGGTTACTGAACCCTTCGCTGGCTGTTGCTGGCAAGATGTCTGCGAGATTGACTGCCGTAGGTGCTTGGCTTGTGCTGGCGGGGCAGGTTCTGCAGGTGACCAGATTATCTTGAGGGGGGGGAAGGAATGAGACAAAACCCTGGGATGTGGATAGGCACTGGTTCTTCTGGGGTCACCTGATCAGTGTTAGTGTACCTGTCTGGGTCAGGTCTCCTCTCTCCCATCCTTGTACCATACAACTCAGTTTTGTGGGTTCGTGTGTACCAGATGCACTCTTTCCACCAGGGGAAATCGGTCTTGTGGGGTCTAATATGTCTGCAAAGAAGTACCGGTCCCGGAGACATCAGCCAGATTGCCATAGTAGTTCCAGATACCGACCTCCTGGGAAAAGAAGAGTAGCCATGCGCAGCAGGGACCCCGGTAGCGTGCAGCGCATCCTGTAGTACATCTTGCCACTGGGAGATGGGCATCCCTTTTGAGGTGAGGGCCAGCAGGATTGCTCTCCAGATTGTACCGTTCTCCTTCTCCACCTGCTCATTTCCATGGGGGTTATGGCTAGAAGTTCTGCTCATGGCTATCCACGCCGCCTGTAGATACTGTCACAGCTCCTAATTCATGAAGGAGGAGCCTCTGTCACTGCGTACGTGGCTTGGGTATCCCAACATAGTGAATATGGTCTGGAGTGCTTTGATGACCATGGATGCAGTCATATCCGGTCAAGGGTTAAACAGAAACCGGAGTACTCATCCACTACATTCAGGAAGTAGAGATTCCTGTTATTGGATGGGAGTGGACCCTTGAAGTCCATACTGTGAGAGATGAGTAAACTTGACATAAAAATATGAAAGATGGGGAAACTAGTACAGACACATGGAGTGATGGATTAAACCAGTATAAACAGGCTAAGCATGGAAATTAGGATGCAGGAAGCAGAGAGCCTATGTAAGATAAGAACCTTCTCGACCTTTCGACAGGATCAGTGAGCCCACCATATGAATAAGATAAGGAGAGGTAATGTAGGAAGTTGAGATAGTCTGGATGAGATAAGGGTCTCCTAGCCCTAGACAGAAGTACCAAGTTCTACATATATAATTAGTAAGCCATACACAGATTTATCAAGTTATGCATATTTAATTAGTAAACCCTAGACAGGATTATGAAGAGACTGTGAGAGTTGGAAAGGTGTGAATGGGGACAAGGGCAAGGTTGTGAATAAGGACAATGGGGATAATGACATGAGAAGACACCGACAGGATACCCCCTGGCCCTCCAAGTCCACTGAAACTGCACGTAGGCAGGAAGGATTGCCTGTGCCAAACCCATCCAGGGGGCAGAAGAATGTAAGGGGGAGGGTATTCTGATACGAAATTCACTGTATAAAAGTTGGGTGAGCCCCAGTGTATGTGTGTATTCCCAGGGTAAGGGGAAGCACCCAACTTTGCATTGTTTTTATAATAAATGTTCTTTGTTCTCAATTTTTGTCTCGAGCCATTTCTGTTAAGGTATTTCTATTTCTAACAATACCAAGATGTTTGAAGGGACAGGTTGTCTTCATCAGTTGGGCTCTATCCAGTCTCTAAAAATGTGGCTTGTATTCGGCACAGACCGAGCAATTATGACACAGTTCCCGAAACTCGTCAAATGAGTAGGGTAAATTCCTAGCCCTCACAATGTGATACAGCCTCGTGAACTGTTGGAATATAGGGGTTAATTAATCATAGAAAATATGTAGAATATATGCTTATGTACTATTCATTTTGTATACATGAATCCAATACTATGTAACAATTTAATATTTATCTCATGGTGAAGGGAAAGAGTAATGTAAGTAAGGGGCTCCACAGTTGACTGATTACAGTAGGTTTAGAATTGCCTGCTCCCAAAATACAAGAGAGAGAATGTGTATGAAACAATTTAGTAGGAAGGTTAAGGCAAAAGGAGGTGTTGATGAGCACAGGAGACGATGGCCAGACAAGAACAAAGAGAATCCTGACAGAGAATGTCAGAAACAAAGAGACTGGAAACTAACTCAGTAAGAAGGCTAAGACAGAAGGAGGTTTTGAGTAGAACAAGAAGAATATGGCCAGATGAGAACAAAGAAATAATTAGAAATATCTGGGTCTGGGGTATGAATTGATTTCTGATCAAAACAACAGGATATTCTGGCCTTGAGGATTAAGATGGGAGCTCTACACACCAGATATCTGCAGAGCAGTAAATTACTTGTGATAAATCTTATGCAAGAAATCTAGCAAAGAAAGCCAACTTTTGTTCTGTTTGATAAGGTTGAGCTATATAAACTGTAGAGACTGGACAGTAGAGGTCAGTCTTGGGGAATAGCTCACTGTGCAGGTGACCTATGAACTAACGACTGAACCAGAGCTCTGTTAAGCTTTATTCTTGTGCTGTGTAATAAACTGATTGTTGAACTGAATACCTTCTCCTATCTCTTCATTCAACGAGCACGCTGGACTCAGACGACACATAGACTAAATTGAGGGTAGGGTAAAGCCAGAGTCCGACAGAACCCAGGGTGGAAGAGCTTGTCATGCAGGAACTTCAGACAATCCACTTGTGCATTTGCATGTTCCCCAGGACAGAGCATCGGGTGGCTCATTAAGCTTCCTGGGCCGGTATAAGAGTTCATAATTAGATGTAGAGAGTTTGATAATCCACTGCATGATCTTATCATTTTTTATTTTACCCTGCAGTTTGTTGTTAAACATAAACGCAATGATGCTCAAGACCACACATGTCAAACTCAGGCCCGCGGGCCAAATTTGGCCCGTGATATAATTATATTTGGCCCGCAAGATCACATCAGATATGTATTAGAGCTGGCCCGCTGGCCGCCGCGCCAGTATAGCGCATGCACAGCTAATACTACAAATCCCAGAATGCTTTGCAAATGCGTTGGCACCGGCCCGTCAGCCCGCTAATCGCCCCCACCTCCTCTCTTTACTTTCATTAACATCTGCGACCTGTCGCCGAACTCACACGTAATAAACCCCTTACGAAAAATGGCCAAACGAAAGACAGAAAACAGGACCTTTCAAGACAGGTGGGAGGCAAACTCTGACCCCAGAGTTTGATGAACTTGCATCTAAGAAGAGATGCCAAGTATCTGTTCATAGTTGAAAGATTTGATTTTCATTGAAGCAAGTTGTTATTTTTTTGACTTGTTGGCTTGTGAAAAAAAAAACATTTAAAAGGAGCTTAAAGGCTATAGAGAAATATTATTTATTGAGTATTTTATTTCTCATTTGTTAATGCTTCTTCTGGAAAGAGTTTAACCAAAGCTATTATTAAACATTTATTTTAATAAGAAAAAGTTTAACATTACATATGTTGAAAGAAGAGAAAACATGCAGATGTTGTTGAAAATTTTCAATAAATATTTAGTTTGGCCCACGACTTAGTCCAAATTTTTAATTTTGGCCCTCTGTGAATTTGAGTTTGACACCCCTGCTCTAGACCATCAGCAGGGTAAATGGTTACCAGCCAAATAATGCCTCCAGTGGCACACAGTCTGCACTATAGCCTGGGCCTCTTTCTCAATTGCTGAGTGCCTGAGTTCCGGGCCCTGGAGCGTTCGAGAAAAATGCCACTGGCCTGCCTGCCTGATTCAGCGTGGCTGCGAGGGCAACATCACGGGTATCACTTTCCACTTTGAATGTGATGGATTCATCAATGGTACGCATCACCGTCTTGGCAATTTCATCCTTAATGTCCTCGATGGCTTTACAAGCCTTCACTGATGTTGTCTTCACTAATGGCCGGGCCTTGTCCGTGTAATTGTGGACCCATCGGGAATAATAAGAACCCGAGGCACCTTTTCAGAACTTTCATGTTCTGGAGCAGTCCCTAAGGGGGCTGCATTCTCAGGGTCTGGGGACACGATCCTTCCCTCCACCACGTACCCTAGTGTTGCCAGCCGTGAAGTGTGAAACACGCACTTCTGATTATATGTCAGCTTTAGGATTTTTGCCGTGGTGAGGAATTCCCTTAGATTCATATAGTGTTCCTCCATGTCATGGCCACATATGGCAATGTTATCCAAATAAGGGATCGTTGGCTTTCGTTTGTGATCGTCCACCATGTGGTCTGTCTCCCTTTGGAACACCAGTAGGCCATTCATCAGACTGAATGGCACCCTGAGGAACTGATACAGTCGGCCGTCGGCATTAAAAGCTGTGTTGGACTTGTCCTCAGGCTAGTTGGCATCTGATGGTATGCTGACTTAAGACCTATGGTGGAGAAGACCCTATTTTGGGCTATCTCGTGCACAACGTCGGCAATTCAGGGTAGAGGAGAGGCATCCAATAATGTAAATCTATTCACAGTCTAGCTGTAATCTATTACCATCCAGTTCTTCTCCTCCTCCACCCCCCCCCCCCACCCCCCCACTTTATATCATCAGCACCTGTGCTCCCCAGGGGCTGTTGCTGGGCTCAATTATGCCTTCGGCCAACAGCCTCTGGACTTCGGTTTTAATGAAATGTCTGTCCTCTGGGCTATATCTCCTGCTTTTGGCAGCTATCAGCCTGCAATTCTGAGACCCTGCGAAGTGCTCAAATAGTGGGGGCAGAGTGATTCGAAGGGTGGACGGCCCACATATACTACCCAGTTTAGTCTCATTGAGCTGAATTCCTTGTTCTGTATCATGATCGGGAGATGCAGACTGTCAAACTGCATCATTAAACTTTCCAGCTGACACTGGAAGACTAACCCCAGGATAACCTGCGCACAGAGTTTGGGCATTACCATGATGTTAAAATCCCTGTACTTCCTGCCTCGCACCCTAAAGTCTGCCGAACAGTACCCACATCTCTGCGGACTGGGCTTTAGATGCCAGGGATATTCGGCACTTTTCTGGAGACACCTTCAGTGCACAACGCTTTATCAAGTCCAGATGGATAAAACTTTAGGTGCTCCCTGTGTCAAACAACCCGTGACACGACCATTTAACTCAATGTTCATCATCAATCACACCAGCTGGTAAAGCCTGTTCTGATCCAGCGTCACGGAAGCCAGAACAGAGGGATGATGAGAATGAAGGTGAGGCCACTAAAGGTTAGGGGAGACAGCATATGCCAAGGCAGAGGAGGTTGGGGAGGTCCTGAATGAATACTTTATGTGTCAGTACTCACAAGAAAAAAAGAACCTTAGTCATGGTGAGGTTGAAATTGAATGGGCCTGTGTGTTCGACAGTGTGAAGAATAAGGAAGAGGAAGTGTTGCATCTTCTTAAAAACAAAAGATTGATGTTCAAGGGGCGGACACGATATACCCCAGGCTGCTGTGGGAAGTGAGGGAAGAGATGGCTGGGGCAGTAGGTCTGATCTTTGAATCCTCTTTGGCTGCAGGGGAGGTGCTGGAGGATTGGAGAATGGCAAATGCAGTTGTAGATGGAGCTGAAGGTTGTCGAAGGTTACAAGAGGATATAGTTAGGATGCAGAGTTGGGCAAAAAAGTAGCAGATGGGCTTCAATTTGGCTAAATGTGAGGTGATGGGAGTTTGGAAGGACAAATCAGAAGGCAGCGTACAGGGTTAATAGTCAATTTCTTAAACATGTGGATGAACAGAGGGACTTTGGGGTTCAAATCCAAGCATCCCTCAAGATCACTGCATAGGTTGATAGGATAGTCAAGAAGGCCAATGGGAAGCTGGGCTTCATTAATGGGGGTTTGAGTTCAAGAGTGGAGAGGTCATGTTACAGTTCTACAAATCTCTAGTGAGACAACACTTAGTATTGTGTTCACTTCTGGTCACCTCATTACAGGATGGATGGTGAAGCTAAGGAGATTTACCATGTTGTTGTCTGAATTGAGAAACAAGTCTTATGAGGGAAGGTTAGCAGAGCTGCGACTTGCCTCTTTGGAATGTAGAATAATGAGGGGAGACTTGATAGAGGGCTACAAGATTATGAGGCTTAGATAGGGTGGACAGCCAACACCTGTTTCACAGGAGAGCATCAGCAAACACCAGAGGACATGTGTACAAAGTGAAGGGAGGGAGGTTTTAGGGAGAAATCAGGGAAAAGTTTTTTTTAAAAATATGGAGTTGTGGGTGCCTGGAATGCCTTGCCAGGGATGGTGGGAGGCTGAAATATTAGGGGTATTTAAGAGACTCTCAGAGACATGGATGAAAGAAAATAGGTTGGGTTGGGCATGTTTTAGCATTGTCTTTTAATTCTAAATCAAGAGGTGTTGCTATTTTAATACATAAAAAGTTATCTTTTACACTGGATTCAGTCTTTGCAACTGTGGGTAGATTATTGGTTATTAATTAGGAGATTTTTTTTTCAGAAGCTTGGACTTTGATGAATGTTTATGCTCCTTATGTAGATGTTGTTTTCATGGCATAACATTTTTTGAATTTAATATCAGGCTTATGACAATATGTTGGTGGGTGGTGATTTTAATTGTTGTTTGGATCCTTTATTAAATCTCCAACAACTTTAGGTAAAACGAAGATGGCTAAACAGTTGTTGACGGTAATGAAAGATTTGAACTTGGTCGAGATTTGGAGGAGGTTGAATCCGACAGAAAAAGGCTTTTCTTTTTATTCCGCAAGGCATGATTCTTACTCTACAATCTTACTCTTATTTTTAGTACCAGCAGAATTACAAGGTTGATATACTCAGGCTGAGTATAAAATTAGGATTTTGTCTGATCGTTCTTTGCTATTAATTACCTGAATTGGTTCAGAAAGGGTTGAAGCTATATATCGATGGCAATTCAATACGTTGTTGTTGAAACAACCTGAATTTATTAAATATTTGAGAGAACACAAACTTTTTCTTGCTAATAAATGAAGGATTGGTGTGATGCAAATTAATTTTATGGGATGCATTGGAAGCCTATTTGAGGGAACAAACTATTAGCTATACGGCTAAAGTTAAAAAGCAAACTTGGTCGAGAGTCAAGATTTAGAGAAAGATGGAAAAATTGGAAAAGGAAGTACAACGGGACATGACGGAAGTTAAAAAAGCTCATCTAACTAAATTAAAGTTACGGTATAATACTTTACAAACTTACAAATTTGAAAAATTGTTGCAAAGATCTAAACAACGTTATTACGAGCTGGGTGAACGTGCCATAAAGTGTTAACTTGGCAATTGAAGACTGAACAGATTTCTAGGACAATAAATACTATTTGACAAGGTATGATAACTACTTATAAACCTCAGGAGATTAATGATGAATTTCATTTATTTTATGAGGAATTGTATACTTCTGAAGTTTTGGAAGATAGTGTTAGAATTGATGCATTTTTGTCTAACTTGGGTTTACCATCTTTAAAGGATACAGAGATGAAAGATATAGATGCTTTTTTTTAGTTATGCAAGTTAAAGAGGCATTGCAAGCAATGTCTGGAGGGAAATCCCCAGGTGAAGATGGTTTTACTTCAGAATTTTAAAGAATTTCATGATTTGTTGTTTCCTGTATTAATGAAAGTTTTGAAGCAGGCCACTGAGACTGGTTCCTTTCCAGATTCTTTTTCTAAAGCATTGATTACAGTAATTACTAAGGATTGAGATCCATTAAAAGTAGGGTCATATAAACAGATTACTGAATGTCAATTATAAGATAGTAGCCAAGGCTTTAGCTAATAGGTTAGCTAAATATTTATACGGAGCTAATTCACGAAGATCAGGCTGGGGTTTATTAAGAACAGATACTCTGTGGATAATATTATTAATTTCTTTGATTAATGTTTCTCGGGAGCAAACAGACCAACCGATGATCGTTGCCTTAGATGCTGAGAAGGCTTTCGATGGAGTGGAATGGGATTTTTTTTATTCAAAATATTAGAAAAAAATTAAATTGGGACCACTCTTTACTGGTTGGGTGAAGGCCTTATAATTCAAAACCCATCAGCTAGGGTGGTGACAAATGGACAAATATCTTCTTCGTTTACATTATCTAGATCGACTAGACAGGGGTGCCCTTTGTCACCTGCTTTGTTTGCATTGGTAATAGAACTACTGGCCCAAATGATTAGGCAAGATAGTAATATTAAAGGTATTAAAGTGAATGTAGAAGAGTATAAATATATTAAAACATCGTCTGCAAATAAATTTATTTTAACACATCCTACGCAGTCTTGGGATACCTTCAATCACAGTTGGAGCAATAAGGTAGGATGTCAGGCTATAAAATTAACTGGGATAAGAGTGAGATAATGCCTTTAGTAACAGAAAACTATTCAGCTTGTAAGCAGGTCACAAAATTCCAGTGGGGTCTGATAAAATTAAATACCTGGAAATAATTGTTGATAATTACAATCATTTATACGAGCTGAATTATCTACTATTATTGACTAAAATTAAATGATTTAAATAGATGGAAATATTTACCAATAACTTTACATGTCCTATCATTGTATCAAAATTAATATTTTTCCTTCTATACAGTACCTTTTTCAATCGATCCCATGTAAAATTCAGAATAAGTTTTTTTAAAGATCTGAATGCATTAATGTGAACTTTTTTGTGGAAAGGTAAATTGGCAAGGGTGTCACTACAAAACTTGACCTGGAAATATACTTTAGGAGGATTGCAGTTACCTCACTTTCAAAACTATTATGATGTGGCGCAATTAAAATTTTTGCAAAATTATAATTTACCTGTGTTAAAACATTTAATGGAGTTATGGCATAATAAAAAAACAAATTATAGGGCCTAAAGCTAAAATCTTGGCTAAAACTGTTGTATCACAATAAATTGCATTCTTTTTCAATGAATAATCAACGTTTGAAATCATGGGAACAGAGGTATCAAATTGGTGGAAAATTGCTATGAAGCTGGGAACTTTTCATTTCATAGACAAAGAAAAATATGGAATTACTTTGAATACGCTATTTGCATATTATTAGGTTCGAGTTTTGTTGTTAGGTAACTTTGGACGTGGTTTAAGGTTACCTAGATGAACTAAATTTGAAACTTTACTTATCGAAGGTGGTTTAAAAAAGGGGTTTATTTCAGAAATGTATGCTTTGTTGCAACATAAAATGATTAAACCAGATGTTTATAAAATGAGAATTAAATGGGAAAAGGACTTGTCTATTTCAATATCTCAGGATGACTGGACGACTAGTGTGAAGATGATATGACCAAATTAATAAATGCAAGAGAGAGATTAGTCCATTATAATTTTCTTCATCAGCTTTATTTAACTCCCAAGAAGTTAAGGAAATAAGTGGGGGATTTAGTTCTTTGGACTTGTGCTTTCAATGTGGTAACTTTTTAATTGCTTGTATACTTATTTTGAATAATAAATAATATACATAAAAAGAAAAATCTGTCGACTTCACCATCTGAGGTGCAGGAACTGAACTGTGGCTTCAGCTGGTCTACACCCAGGGGTATTAGGATTATTTTAAACAGGACTGTTTCTCAATGTCTACAGTGGAACTGGCAGAAAGTGTTGAGCTGTCAGTGTCATTATTAATGATGTCCCATTACCTTACAGAAAGCTTCCGGTCTGTTATTCTGCCTCATCCACTGACCTGCACCCATTTCTTATCCCTCCATACCCCTCCCATCCATGCCCACATCCAAATGCTTTCTGCTGTTAAGCCATTTCTGAATCCACACATCCATGGATCCCAAGCCTTGTGACTGAGTCTGTGGACCATGGGGACCCTGTCAAATGCCTCACTAAAACCCAGACACTTCATCCTCTGCCCGACCTTCATCAATACCTTTTAGTACCACGATGATTTAGGTCAGGGGTCCCCAAACTTTTGAGACCATCAACCCCTTCATGGAATCCCTGATCCATCATTGACCCCCAGGCCTGGTATCCCGGCGCTGGACAGGGTGGGGGCAACATCGCTGCCGCATCTACTCGAGGACCAGTCAGTCCTGTGGAAAAGTAGAACATTTTATCGTTGGCCCCGACTGCCTGTCTCCCTCATGGGTCCCCATGCCCCTTGCGCTCGTGGGTCCTCCTCACCCTTGTGGTTCCCCCTCCCCCACCCGCATCCCCATCCCCCTTGTGGGTTCCCATCCCCACTTCACACCAATGCCCCGGACCATGAACTTTCCGCCATTCCCATCCGAGCACAGGCAACCTCAGATCCAAAGGTTGACCCATGGAAACTCCGTCTTCCCTTGTTTCACTCCAAAAATGCACCAATTCCACAACCGTGAAGTAGACACAAATTTCTCTCCATCCTCCCGCTCATGCCAAACCCATCTGAAGGTGGGAGTGAAATACAACATTGTGGTGCCCAGCAGTCACTCTTGCAGGAGGTTGGGCCAACCCTTCATGGGCGCTATTCTCCCCACCCCCCAGACCCTGTGGATGGTCCCATCGAGCCCCAGGGGTCGATATCGAGCCCTGTGGAGACCCCTCATTTAGCTGATGGCCATACATGTCCTGAGAACCTCTTCTCCCACTGGTGAAAGTAGATCAGAGGTGTCAGAGAGCTGCCTCTGGCCTCCATTTAATGTCCAATTCAGGCTGCAGATTTTCACACATGGAACAACTTCCAATATTAGAATCGATCCCACCTTGACCGGATGCTCATTCCACACTCCAACCACATTCTGAGGGAAGAAATTATCCCTCATGTTCCCCCTCTACTTTCTCCCCTTCAATCTCAATTATGTCCTCCTTTGAATCTCCCCCACTCTCAATGGAAAAAGCCTATCCACATTGACTCTATCTGTCCCCCTCAGAATTTTAAATACCTCTGTCAAATTACCCCTCAAACTTCTACACTCCAGGAAATAAAGTCCCAGCCTGTCCAACCTTCTCCTGAAACTCAAACCCTGAAACCCAGACAACATTCTTGTAAATCTCTTCTGCACCTCTCTCTTGTTAATATCCTTCCTATAATTTGGCCACCAAAACTACACACAATGTTCCAAATTTGGCCTCACCAATTACTTGTACAACATCAACATGACATCCCAACTCCTGGACTCAATACTCTCATTTCTGAAGGCCAACATATCAAAATATTTCTTCAACACCCTATCTCTACATGTGACTCCACTTTCAGGGAATTAAGTACCACAGTTCCTAAATCCCTTTGTTCGATGACACTCCTCAGTTTTCTGCCATTTAACAGTAAAACTCATGTTTTAAGAATAAATTGCATAGATACATGGATTGGGAAGTCAGGAGGGTTATGGATAGGGTGCAAGTTGATGGGACTCGCAGAATGATAATTCACCATGTACTAGAAGGGCCGAATGGTCTGTTTTCCATGCTGTGATGTTTCTATGGTAGAGTTCACACCATTCTCAGGAAGGAGGGTGAACAGCCTGATGTCGTAGTTAATGTTAGGGTGAATGCCATGGGTAGGAAAGGTGATGAGGTCCTGCAAAGAGAGTTCAGGGAGCTAAGTGTGAAGTTTAAGGGCAGAACCGAGGGCAGTGATCTCAGGATCGTTACTTCCATCAGGTGCTGGTGAGGATAGAAATAGGAAGACAATTAATCTTAAGATGTGGCTGAAGACATTTTGCGGGAGGGAGAGCTTCAGGTTTCCAGATCACTGGGCAGTCTTCCAGGGAAGTTGGGACCTGTTCTGGCAGAACTGTTCACATCTGAACTGGATGGGGAAGGAATATCCATGAGGGAAGGTTTGCTGGTGGTGCTCCTGAGTGCTTAACCAATACCTGTAGAGGAAGGGAATCAGAGACAGAACAGATTGGGGAGTGGAGGAGAGATAAAATTCGACACAGAGAGGGGTCAAAAGTGTCCAGAGCGTTGAAACCAAGGCAGTAAATGCGTGGCACAAATTGGTGGCCGTTGGAGAACTGTGGCTCCAGGGAGGAGATAATGGAGAAAGGTTGAATGTGGTTATTAATTCAGTGACAAATTTGAACCTGGGTCACTGTCACTTTAAGAACATTCTGCTAAACTTTCCAAAATTCAATTGATTGTCATGTAATAAAGTGCAATATTACACAAATTTCACTTCATTCAAGCATAAAGCAGACAGAGATACATTAGCAGAAAGTTAAATGAAGTGCTTCTTGCAGTCAAGAGCAAAAGAGAATCCCAGAGTCCCATGCAGCCCCCAAACCCGGTACTTGCCCACAAGCAGCCAGCCTCTCACCCACATCCAGCTCAAACCATCAATGGGATGCAGTCATGAGGGCAGCTGGGTTATTAGGGAGTGGGCATTGGGATCTGGGGAAAAAACCAGAATTTGGAACCAGAGGTGAGAATAGTTTCGCTCAGGGTGGAGTTCTGGAGCAGACTCAATGGGCCAAATGGCCTACTTCTGTTCCTTTATCTTGTGAAATGGCACGATTTTAAGTGTAATATACCTTTCAGAATTTTAACATCTATATCTACTCTGTATTTTGGATGTGAAATTTCATTGTTCCTACAATATTCAAAAACATTGGCTGTACAGGAGAAGCCAGTGAGTGACCGTGGATAATTGCTTCTCAGACTGGAGGCCTGTGACTAGTGGTGTGCTACAGGGATCGGTGCTGGGACCAGCATTGTTTGTTGTCTCGATCAATGGTCTGGATGAGAATGTGGTGGTTTGGATCAGCAAGTTTGCAGAAAACACTAAGATCAGAGGTGTTGTGGACAACGAGGAAGATTTTCAAAGCTTGCAGAGGGATCTGGACCAGCTGGAAAAAAACAGATGGAATTTAACACGGACAAGTGTGAGGTGTTGCGTTTTGAAGGACAAACCAAGACAGACATGGTGAACCACTGGACAAAGGAGTGCGGTAGAACAGAAGGAACTGGAAACAGGTGTCATTCCATGAAAGTGGTGTCACAGGTTGTCAGGGTTGTAAAGAGAGCTTTTGCCATATTGGCCTTCATAAATCAAAGTACTGAGTTTCAAAGTTTAGATGTTACGGTGAAGCTTTACAAGAAATTGGTGAAGCCATATTTGGAGTCTAGTATGCAATTTTGATCACCCAACAACAGGGAGGGTATCATTAAGATAGAAAGAGAAGATTTACTAGGATGTTGCCCGGACTTCAGGATATCAGTTCCAAGGAAAGGTTTAACAGGTTTGGACTTTATTCCATGGAGGGTAGAGAATGATGGGTAGAAGAATGATGGGAAATTTGATAGAGGTTTTAAAATTATAAGGGGGTGTGGTGATACACCACTAGCCTACCTCAAGGGGCAACCTGTGTACCTGCAAGAGCAGTGGAGGACAAGGCAACATCTGGCCAGCTTTCAATCAGCTGACCTAAATGGATCAAGCCCCACCCAGTCAGCAGCCAATAAACCCTCAGGGTGACAAGCTACATCCGGCCCCTCAAGGTCAGCCTCAGAGCTAGCACAGCTACTCTCACAGCCAGCTTTGTGGAAGTTTGTGTGGAATAAAGCCTCTTTGAACAGACTATGTTTTGTGTCTGCTTTTCTGCTCAATAGCGCATCACAGGGGGATAGACAGTAAACGTAGGTCGGTGTTATCCACTGAGAGACAAACCAGAGGATTTGAGTTAAGGGTGAAAGGGAAAAAGTTTAGGGGGAAAATTAGAGTAAATTTGTTGAGAGTAGTGTGAGTGTGAAATGAGCTGCTGGGTGATGGTGAATGAGGGGTCAATTTTAACATTTAAGAATTTGTCTGGGGATATGGATGGGAAGGGTATGGAGAGCTATAGAGTGGATGAACGTCAGTGGGACGAGGCAGTGTACTAGTTCACCACAGACTCGAAGGACTGGTCTCTGTGCTGTACTGTTCTCTGGAGGCTGGAGATTAATTGAGGGACTTGGGCAGCACAAGTTCATGGGGGTGAAAGGCCTGTTATTGTCCTGCAGGTATAACTTTAAAGATTTAAGATACAGAGGATCCTCAAGATTTTTAAATGTTGCATCGATAGGACTGTAATGCACAAAACTCCCCACCCAATTCTGATTGGAGACCCTGGTTTGGTTCCTCCAGCCAGTATTCAGATAGATACAAAACCAGCGTTTCAGGCTTGAGCCCTTTACCAGGGCGAGTATCTGTACTATCTAAAGTTCACCGCCTGACCTGCTGAGCTCCCCCAGCATTTGCGTGGTTACAGAATTTGAGTGAGTTACTACACTTGAACACAAAAGAATTGTCATCAGGATATTTCACCTCTGAACTGTACGTCCACACAGACAAGAACTTTATACACACAGAATAGTAACAGGTCATAACAAACCCTGACCATACAAATGCCCCCATTTTCCTTCCCATTTTGTGAAGGGTGAGACAAAAATGCTCCTGACACAGTGACAGATTTGAACCTGGGTCACTATCACTTTAAGAACATTCTGCTAAACATGCCAAGATCAAAATTCAATTGATTGTCATGGAATAAAGTGCAATATTACACAAACTTCATTTCATTCAGGCATAAGGCCAAGAGAGATACATTAGCAGAAAGTTAAATGAAATGCTTCTTGCAGTCAAGAGCAAAAGAGAATTCCCCGAGTTCCTTACAGCCCCCAAACCCAGTACTTGCCCACAAGCAGCCAGCCTCCCACCCACATCCGGGCCAAACCATCAGCAGCCCACACTTCACAGCCAAACCTCAGACACAAGCAGGTACAAACATTCCAAAACCATCATCCCAAGACAAGAGCTAAAGTTGTAGGTAGTGTAAACCACACACATTAAAGCAACACATTTCTCAGGCTCCACCGCTACAAACAAAACAGCAGTTTGCAAACTACCCACATACATGGGCTTCCACAAACACCAACAACTCAAAGAACAATCCCAGAAAAAGCAGCCACAGTAAAACCAAGCTTCTTACCTTCCTGGGATGGTAGTATCACCTCATCTCAGCCTGAAGGCCACAAGTTACTAGGGTGGGGGAAGGGAGGATGAGAAACTCACTTGCTTTAAACCCATATCACCTGATTAACAGCCCCTGAATTGATGCTCTCTTGCTATTGGCCATAGTGGTGGAGACAGGAGCCAGGCCTGAGGTGGAATCTGGCCAACAGTTAATTGGCTGATCCTTCAGGTGTGATGCCTCACACCTGATTGTTTCTAGACATTGAAACAAGGGCGACCTTTGTCCTTGTGGTCGAGACAGCATCAATGTTGTTTATCAAATGACAGGACTTCATGGGGTCAAAACAGAGCTGATGCTTCCAGCTCGGGGAGTGTTGGAGGAGCCTTGGCTCAAGATAGAGATCAGTTTGTTTTGGGGGCTTGTCCTTTGAGTGTTGGGTTTGAAAGCCTTTTGTGGTCTATGATAGCTGAATATTTCAACAAGACCAATTAGGGTTTTCTTTGTTCCTGATGGTTGTACAGCAGTTCAAACTTCTCCAATGCAGAATTGGGTTTAATTTGAGCTGTTTGCTCACCCAGTGCCTTGGAGCATTGATTTGCGGCAATGGCTTGGGATTATTTACGCCACAGGTGGTGCAATGGTCATGAAACATCAGTGACTCTGGTTCAAATTTGGCCCTGTCTGCAAGGGGCTTGTATGTTCACCCCATGCCTACATTACTTTTCACCCACCTTTCAAATTGTGTGTGTGTGTGTGTGTGTGTGTGTGTGTGTAGGGGGGGGGGGTATTTAATTTGGTGGGAGCTCTTTTGGGCCAATTACTCTGCTCTATGTTTAAATGTAAAGATTCAGTCTGGGGTCTGTCTGTCTGGATGTATAGTTAGTGGGCAAAATGTCTTGGCATTAATTAGAACCATATAAAAACTACAACACTGACAACACCCCATTCGGCCCTTCTAGTCTGTGCTAAAGACATCATACCACTAGTTTACCCCAGACCGTAACCCTCCAGACCTCTCCATCCATGTATCTATCCAATTTATTCTTCAAACTGAAGACTGAGTCTGGACCCATCACATCAGATGGCAGCTCATTGCTCATCAAAGTGGAAAGAGCCTGCTCGCACTTTCTGTGCCTATACCTCTCATAATTTTGCAAAGCTTGATAAAATCTCTCCTCATTCTTCTTCGCTCCAAAGAATCAAGTGCTAACATGTTTAATCTTCCCTGTAACTCAACTCCTGAAGACACAGCAACATCCTAATAAATCTCTGCACTCTTTCAGTCTTACTGTTATCCTACCTGTAGTTTGGCGACCAGACCTGCACACACTACTCCAAATTTGGCCTCACCAATGTCTTACATAACCTCTCCATGACATCCCAGTTCCTGCACTCAATTCTTTGATTTATGATAACCAAGACATCAAGAGCTTTCTTTACAACCCTGTGATGCCACTTTCAAGGGACAGGTACAAATTATTTTACACAAAATTCCATAAACTGAACATCTTCAGGTTTGGCACCAAATGTGACCGGACACGACCCACACTCAACTTGTTCACGAATTTCCCATGTCGGTAATTAGGGAGCCTTAAGTGACTCCTTACTTTATAGATGCCAGTGGATAAAACAGAGTTCAGTGTCGCCAATTCACTGTATATGGACACCCAATTTTTTGTAAAAGACCTGAGGCTGCCACCCCACATCTAGTGCCCCCAGCACCTTTGCCGCATCCCCCCACGTCCAGCACTGCCACCACCCTTCCTCCACCTCACCCCTGGATTATAGACCCTTCTTGTTGGAGTGTGTCATTGTTTAGCTAGAATCTGAAATCAGCGCAATCAACTTAATGAACCGCATTACTTTTCTATGATCCAAAAAATTCTGATCAGTGTCTGGTCCCGAAGGTGTTGGATAAAGAATTTGTACTTGGATTATGGGTCTGAATTCCCAGATCCCTTTGTTCCTCCGTGCCCAACCATTTACGGTGTATGTTCTACCTGGGTTTCTCCTTCCAAATTGCAACACCTTGCACTTGTCTCCATGAGCTTCATTGGGATAAGTGTGCAGAGATGCACTTTGGAAGGTGGAACTTGAAGGCAGGGGACAAGGTTAATGGCAGGATTCTTAACAGTGTGGAGGAGCAGAAGGCACGTGGGGTCCAGGGACATGGATCCTTTAAGGTTGCTGCGTAGCTTGAGAGGGTGGTTGAGAAGGTGTATGAGATCTGGGCTTCATTAGTCGGGGGATTGAGTTCAAAGTCCTGAGGTCATGTTGCAGCTCTACAAAACTCATTGCCGGAAGGATGTTAATGGTGTGGAGAGTGTGCAGAGGAGATTTACCAGGATGTTGCCTGGATTGGAGAAGATATCATTTGAAGCAAGCTTGGCAGAGCGAGTCACTTTCCTTTTACAGGGACGAAGCATGAAAGGTGACTGAATCGAGGGCTATAAATTACGAGGAATGTGGAAAGGGTGGTGAGCCAACACCTTTCCCCCAGAGCAACATTTGCAAATACCAGAGGACATCTGTTTGAAGTGAATGGGGGAAATGTAAGAGGTAAGGTTTTACACAGAGAGTTGTGGGTGCCTGGAATGTGTTGCTGGGGGTGCTGGTGGAGGCTAGAATAATTGGGTCTTTTGAAAGTGTGAGAGATGAGAAAAACTGATATTGCAATATGAACATGAAGAAAATAAAATTGATACATAAGTAAATGAATGAAGCCAGTACAAACAACATGAGACATGGATATTAGAAGGCAGGAAGCTGACACTGTCTGAGTAAGATAAGAATCTCCTAGCCCTTCAGACAGAAGCACCAAGTTCACTGAATGAAGAAGATAAGGACAGACAATTGATGATAGAAGTAGAGTTAGTTTGAACAAGATAAGGGTCTCCAAGCCCCAGATAGAATTAGCAAGGCTTGCATAAATAATTAGAAAACCTTAGACAGTATTAGCCAGTTCTACATATATAATTAGTAAGCCTTACACAGATTTGTATACTATAGTAAACCCTAAACAGGATTAGCGAACTCTGCATATGAAGAGACTGTAGCTCTGAGAGGTGTGAATGGGGACAAGGGCAAGGTTGTGAATGAGGACAATGGGGATAATGACATGAGAAGACACCGACAGGATACCTCCTGATCCTCCAAGTCCACTGAAACTACACGTAGGCAGGAAGGATTACCTATGCCAAACCCATCCAGGGGGCAGAAGAATGTAAGGGGGAGGGTATTCTGATACTGAAATTCACTGTATAAAAGTTGGGTGAGCCCCAGTGTATGTGTGTATTCCCAGGGTAAGGGGAAGCACCCAACTTTGCATTGTTGTTGTAATAAATGTTCTTTGTTCTCAATTTTTGTCTCGAGCAATTTCTTTAAACGTACGTCTGTTTCTAACAAATGGGGGATCGTCCGGGATCACACTCCCTCCACTGACAGAGTGCCCGGCGACGAGAGTAGGTGCACCCCAGCTGATTCAGCTGGACTCACGGACAACGGGTGGCTGGTCAGTGGAAGAAGCGAGTGATATCCGAGAAGAGGCATTCAGAACAAATGACGGAAGGACGTTAAGGAAGCGTGCTAGAGCATTGCTACTGGAACCCAGTAAGAGGAATTTTACTTGTCTATCAGTATGGGAAGTGTGGGTAGCAAGAAAGAGAGTCCTGGTAAAGGATGTAAGAATCAGATAACTACGTACAGCCCGCTTGGGTTGATGTTATCTGAGTGGGGCACGGGAAGGACCCGTGGAAAGGACAAACTGACCATGGTCAGGTATTGTTGTATAGAATGGGTTAAAAGCCCGATTAAAGGGAGCTCCGTGTACTGGCCAAAGCTCGGATCCGAGGATGACTGGATGTGTCAAGCATTGAACATCTGGCTCTATCAAAACCAGAGAGATAATCTTGAGAGCAGGGAATATGCAGCCTGCTGGCTCAGGGGATCATTTGATCAATTGGTTTTGAATGAAAAAGAATACAGGGACAAGAGAGAGGAGGAACCTTTTGTCCCTGAACCACAAGGGTGGGAAGTGCTACATTCCCTCCCTCCACCTTATGTTCCTCCTATGCCGGCTCCTATCTTTCCTCCCCCTCCTATGACCTACCCTTCTGCACCTCCCCCTCCTCCCCCACCACTAGAGAAGAGAGAAGAGAGCAGGAGTGGTATGACTCGCTCACAAAGCACTCGATTACAACCTCCGTTGACAGGAGAGAGAGGTAACTTTAATTTAGAACAGTGTGAGACTCTTCAGGAAGAAAGGGCAGAACCCTTCAATTCATTTCCCAGGGAGCAGGAACCCAGACCTAATAAGCGAGAAACCAACTGGATGCGACCCTTGCGGGAAGTTCCCGTGGGAGAGGGTCTCGGTTTTGTAAATGTGCCCTTGACCAGTACTGAAGTGCGTAACTTTAAGAAAGAACTGACCTCCCTGATAGAAGATCCCCAGGGATGTGCTGAACAGTTAGACCAATTTTTGGGACCAAATCTATATACTTGGGAGGAGTTAACATCTATCTTTAAGACTCTGTTTACTTTGGATGAGCATGGAATGATCCGCCAGGCAGGGATTAGAGTCTGGGATAGGGATCACCAAGGGGGACCAGATGCGTTAGCTGGAGAAGCTAAATTCCCCTTGGCTAGACCTAATTGGGATAAAAAATACCAATGATGGTCGGGTATTGATGGAAGAATACAGGGTTAATTTGATAAGAGGAATCAAGGAATCTGTCCCAAAGGGACAGAATTTTAAGAAAGCCTTTGAGGTTCCCCAAGGTCCCGAGGAGACCCCCTCCGCATTTCTGAATAGATTGCGCACGGCAATACAGCAATATGGGGGTCTCGACATAGAATCCCCAGCAGGGGAACAATTGGTACTAACGGGTTTTGTTACCAACTCAGCCCCAGACATTAGAAGAAAATTACAAAAGACGGAAAATTGGCATGAGCAAGGAATTACCCAGCTACTACAGATTGCACAGAAAGCATTTGTCCAGAGGTCTGAAGATAAGCAGAAAGGGAAGGCGAAAATTTTAATGCAAGCAGTCAAAGGGATAGTAGATGAGCAACATGAAAAAGGTAGGGACTGTGTGCCAGCTCCTGCACGCGGTGAGGGGAGCCACGGGTGGGGAAGTGGGGACCCCAGTAGATGGAGGAGTAGAGGAGGATTCCGGGGACGACGACCCTTCCCGGGGCCCCCTAGAAACCCAGGTAGAGATTGGGAAACAGGACCATTTGTCTGTTTCCATTGTAAAAAGGAAGGACACTTTAAAAAGGATTGCCCACTGCGAGCCAGGGACACGCGATCCTATGCCCTGATGGAAGCAGATTATGAATAGGGGGGGTCACGGTTCTCAGTCAATACACACCGTGGGGCTGCACGGAGAACCATTAGTAAATTTATGCATAGGACCCCACAGTGACAACATGATATTTTTTAGTTGATTCTGGTGCAGCCCGATCTAGTATTCTACAGCAACCCAAGGGGGTTAGAATAGAAGGGACAGTGATAGTTTCAGGGGTGGGAGGAAGAGACTTTACAGTCCCTGTATTAAGAGAGGTCAGAATCCAAATGGGAGATAAGGTAATAGTAGAGGATCTTCTACTACTTCCCCAAGCTGGAGTATGCTTGTTAGGATGAGACTTACAGGACCAATTGGCTATCGGTACCAGACCACTGGAATCAGGCATCGGGGTTCAATTATATGTTTTAAGCGAGGAAGATCGAGAACTTATAAATCCGAGAGTATGGGCAGAAAAAGGCAATAGAGGAGTGCTAGATATTCCTCCCCTACAAGTAACTTTAAAAGACTCTCAACAAATAATTAGACGAAAACAGTACCCAATTCCTATGGCTGGCCGAAAAGGTCTGCAGTCTGTAATTGACCAGTTGCTTGAGGATGGTATACTCGAACCTTGTATGTCACCCTTTAATACCCCGATTTTACCTGTCCAGAAACCAGATGGTACCTATCGATTAATACAGGACTTAAGGGAGTTGAACAAAATCATTCTCACCCGTCACCCTAATCCCTATACGATTATGAGTAAAATCGATCCCCATAATGCATGGTTCAGTGTCATTGATCTCAAAGATGCATTCTGGACCTGTCCATTGGCAACAGAGAGCAGAGACATGTTTGCCTTTGAATGGGAAAACCCTTTTACTGGACGTAAAAATCAATACCGGTGGACTGTCCTTCCTCAGGGCTTTACAGAATCTCCAAATTTATTCGGTCAGGTCCTAGAACAGATACTAGATGAGGCTCCTCGGAGAGACAATTGTCAGCTCATACAATACGTTGACGACTTGTTAATTACTGGAAGAACGTATGAATTGGCTAAAGAATTTACTGTTGCACTTTTAAATTTTTTAGAGAAAAAAGGTCTTAGAGTGAGCAAATCCAAACTACAATTTGTACAATCGGAAGTTAAATACTTAGGACATCTAGTGAGTCAGGGAAGCAGGAAAATTAGTCCAGAGAGAATAACTGGTATTCTGCAGATTCCCCTTCCCAAAAATGCCAAGGAACTTAGGAAATTCCTTGGCTTAGTGGGATTCTGTAGAATCTGCATGGAAAATTATTCTAGCCTGGTCAAATTTCTTTATGATAAACTCACGATAATAGGGACCGGAGCTCTTGTCTGGACAGATGAAGAGATTAAAGATTTTAACTTCGTTAAACATAGCCTTACGCGTGCCCCAGTCTTGGCACTACCCGACTTAAATAAGCCTTTTGACTTATATACTAATGCAAAAGGAGGTGTAGCCACTGGAGTACTAACCCAGGACAGGGCAGGCTATAGACAACCAGTGGCTTTCCTGTCAAAGGTTTTAGACCCCGTTTGTCGTGGCTGGCCAGAATGTGTACAAGCCATCGCAGCCACTGCTATTCTAGTTGAGGAAGGACGAAAAATTACTTTCGGCGCCCCTATGATAGTTCACACCCCTCACACAGTCCGCAATATTCTCTTACAGTGTGCCGGAAGATAGCTCACAGACTCTAGAATTTTAAAATATGAAATGATCCTAATGGATAGGGATGATTTGACCTTGCTTACAACTAAAACCCTCAACCCAGCAGCCTTTCTCGTCGCTCCAAATTCAGACAATTCCACAAATGAATTAGAACATGGGTGTTTAGAAGTTATAGATCTACAAACCAAAATTAGAGAAGATCTAACTGATGTCCCTTTAAAAGAAGGTGAAAGATGGTTTATTGACGGCTCTTCACGATGCATTGCAGGAACTCGCTATAGTGGGTATAGTGTAGTGGATGGGAAGCAAGGACTGGTGATTGAAGCCGGTCGCCACCCTGGTCATTGGTCAGCGCAATCCTGTGAATTATACGCCCTCTGTAGAGCACTCCACGGTTTAGAGAGCAAAGTGGGTACTATCTACACTGACTCTAAGTACGCTTTTGGTGTAGTCCACACCTTTGGGAAGATCTGGAAAGAACGAGGAATGATAACTGGTAAAGGACAGAAGTTAGCCCATGAACACTTAATTGTCCAATCCCTAGATGCTCTGACGCTCCCTACCGAAATAGCCGTAGTACATGTGCGAGGACATCAAAGTGGTGACGGTCCTGAAGCTCAGGGCAACAGACAGGTTGATGCAGCTGCCAAACAGGCTGCACTCGCAGAAAAGATTCACATCCACCTATTACTGCCCACACCACTAGAGATTAAAAAAACTCCCATCTTTTCACGGGAAGAGGAGGTCTCAATGAAATATCAGGGATTTCGCCAAACTGCCGACGGGTTGTGGTGGACAGCAGACGGACTTCAAGTCCTTAACAAAGCATTAGCTCGCCAAGTGGTAGATCAGCTACATCAACAGACACATTGGGGAACCCAGGCGCTTGTCGATACCTTTGAACGATCCCTACACTGCTCCGGCATATATACAATAGCTAAACTCACTACTCGCGGTTGTCCGATCTGTCAGAGAATCAATAAGAAATCTATGCGCCCTGTAATGCCTGGCGGTCGCGACATAGCCGTTCGCCCATTTCAACGCATACAAGTTGACTTTACAGAACTTCCTAAAATTGGTATTTACAAATACCTTCTGGTGATGGTAGATCATTTCACACGATGGGTTGAAGCTTTCCCCACCCCGAATGATCGCGCCAGCATTGTGATCAGAATAGTTATTGAATCTGTGATTCCAAGATATGGTATGATTCAAACCATTGATTCAGACCGAGGTACACATTTTACCTCTCAGGTTCTCCAGGGTGTCTGCAAGAAACTGGGAATAGACTGGCAACTACATACCCCATGGCACCCCCAAAGTTCAGGTCGAGTTGAACGAATGAATCAAACTTTGAAAAATCAGCTCACTCGACTTCATGAAGAGACTGGCCTCTCCTGGATTAAATCTTTACCATTAGCCCTGCTTAGAATTCGCACAGCCCCTCATAAAGACCTTGCAGTCTCACCATACGAAATGGTGTTTGGACTTCCATTTATGGGATTCCACACTGATACCCCTATCCCTGAGGCTAATGACCAATACATTTCAAAGTTTCTGCAGGGTCTTTCTACTTCTATCCACGACTTGAAACAGAAGGGATTATTAGCCCAAACTCCGCCCCTGGAGTTTCCTATCCATTCTATTAAGCCTGGTGATTGGGTTTATGTCAAAGCATGGCAAGATAACCAACTGAAACCTGCCTGGGATGGTCCCTACTGTGTACTTTTGATTTCAGACACTGCCGTGCGAACGAGAGAAAAAGGCTGGACCCACATCCAACGAATCAAACCAGCTACCGAACCACAGGATCACAACAGTCAGACTCAATCCTCCACCTGGCATGCAGTCCCTCATCCTTCTGACCTGAAACTTACACTACGCCGTGAAAAAGTGCCGTAATGTTGTTTTTATTGTTTATTGTATTGTTTAATTGCTGCTTCTCCATTTCTGGGACATCATTTAATTACTCGCAATGTATTAAGTCCTCCTGGAATAGGGGCAGCAGAGGTCACAATTTTTTTCCTTTAGATTTTAGACAGGGTGTAGATTTAGTTTTTAGTCATAGTGAGATATGCTTTAATAAGGGATTCCAATACGGACCAGGGGGACCAGAACAGCTGTAGTGAACTTCAATTAACTGCCCACATAGATATTAAAGGTAGGAGTTCTAAACCTGTAGCACAAAGAAGGGGGTGTGACAAAGACACACTGAATGTTAGTAACCAATGTACCTGTCACAGAGAGAGAGAGAATACATTTGCTAATGTACACAGACAGGCTTCGACTCACAACTTCAATTATACTCATACTGTAACACACATCTCTAACCATAATGCACAACCCTTCCCAGACTGGTCTTTTCTCAAACCTCCTTTGGGTTCCTCCGGCATTCAGAATCCTTACTACCACATCGTTAAGGGGAGTTCCAGTTATAAACGACAAGAGCTGCTACAGATCGCTAACGCTGCTTGCCATCTGAAACATCTAATCAGACTCCATGCAGCCTTGCGCAAAATCATCCAACAGAACACATTGGCCCTGAGGTTACGGGCTGAAGATAAACAACGTTTACCAGCCACACTTCAACAAGACCGCCTGGCACTCGATTACAGCTTCGCTGCTGAAGGCAGCGCTTGTGAAAGAATCCTTAAAAACACTACTCACAACGGTCAGGCGGTTAAGAACACTTCTACAGGACTTCGAAAAACTTCCCATGCCCAGGTACAGACTTTGCAACCTTGGTCCTCTGTGGGATGGACTGGACTTTTAACCGGTTACTGGAGTCTGATACTCGCGACTGTCGGACTCTGGCTTTACCTTACTCTTAAATTAGTCTATGTGTAGTCTGAGTCCAGCGTGTTCTTTGAATGAAGTGATAGGAGAAGGTATTCGGTTCAACAGTCAATTTATTACACAGCACAAGAATAAAACTTAACAGAGCTCTGGGTCAATCATTAGTTCATAGGTCACCTGCACAGTGAGCTACTCCCCAAGACTGACCCCTATTGTCCAGTTGGCTCAGTTTATATAGGTCAACCTTATCATACAGAACAAAAGTTGGCTTCCTTTGCTAGATTTCATTATCATACAGAACAAAAGTTGTCTTCCTTTGCTAGATCTTTTTGCATAAGGGTTATCACAAGTCATCTCCTGTTTTGCAGATATCTGGGGTGTAGCATTCCCATCTTAATCCTCCAGGCCAGACTATCCTGTTGTGTTGATCAGAAATTAATTCATCCCCAGATATTTCTAATCACCATTCTGTTCTTGTCTGGCCAATTTCTGCTGTTCTCTTTAACACCTCCTCCTGCCTTAATCTTCCTCCTAGACTGGTTTTCCATTCCCTTTGTTTCTTGCAGGCCATTCTTTGTTCTGGTCTGGCCTGTGTCTCCTGTGCTACTCACCACCTCCTTTAGTTTGAGCATTCCTCCTAAATCGTTTTATGCATTTCCTCTCCCTGTATTTTGGAGCAGACAATTTTGCTCAGCCAACTTTGTTCCATGCTGTGATTGCCACTTAATCAGATTCCTTTTTCCCTGTGTCAGAAATAAAACTTCTCACACATGAGTCTCTTTAAAACTGATGACACGACAAGCTTTATTTACAAGTCTGCAGAGTTGGACTCAACTGGCTTCTCACCAGTTAAGCCCCGATACATACAGTGCATTGATTTTTATACCCTTATTGTTTGCCCTTCCCCTTCTTATTAATACTGTTTTAATTGGTTAGTATTGCAAAAGCATTCTGAGTATAACTGCATTTTTAATTATCACGTTCGTTACGTACGCTGCGAACTCTACATACACTAAATTCTGTTTCTCACCCTTCTTATCAATCTTTTGTCTCCTGCATGTCTCTCACTATGACCATGAAAAGATATGTTTTTAAAAAAACATATCCAGCTGAACCTTTTGTCCTTGGCTGCTAGTAAGCTCCCTGTCCGTTCTGGCTTCCCTTTTTATGATTAATCATCACATTTTAACTTAAGTAATTTTAACCTAAATTCTCTATATATAACAATCCACCCCTTTCTCTCTTTAAAATGTGTGTATTATATATATATGAATGGGGATTTTAACTCGGGGAAGAGAAATGTTTCATGATAAATTAATCTCGTGCTGAAATAAAATTCTAACGGGGTCTCCCAGTCCCCCTGGTTGCATAGCCTGTTGGACCATGGAAATTACCAGGCTGCGTAGACAGGGAATAATACAGGGTAAAATAAGTAGGAGGAATAAAATACCTCCGATGACCCACAATAAGGTACGCCACCAGGTTCCTCCAAACCATTTGTCCATCCAATTTAATTTTGCAAAAGGATGCCAGGTTTGAACAGGTACATGGGACAAAGTACGAATATTATCAGCGATTTTTCGAATGGCTTGGCCATTATCATCAATCTGTAAGCAGCAGTTAGTCAAATTAAGCTTGCCACATACACCTCCTTCCGTGGCTAGGAGATAGTCTAGGGCTAGACGGTTCTGATATATAGCAGAGCGCATTTGACCTTGCTGGGATGCAAGTAATTGCAGGGCTAGAGCTGTTTGATTTGTAACAATTTCAAGGACTGCTTGCAAGCGAATAATACGATTTAACATATAAATAGGAGTACGATAACCCCAGGATCCATCTTGAGCCCATGTAGCGGGACCATAATATTGAATTATGCGTTCTGGAGGCCAATCATCTCCCCATTGTCCCAAATGTACCGTGCTAGAGCGGGGCTGACGGTGTAATGTATCAAAAACCTTCACTCCTAATTTATGACCGTGATCGTGGGGTAGGAGGAAAAATTCTGGGCGGATTATTCCTAGGAAACAAGTTCCACTCCACTGTGAGGGAAGACGAGTATAAGCTTTATTACCACATACCCAGAATAATCCATTTGGGGATACTCCATACCCCCTTTCCCAAACTCTTTTAAGAACGGGGTTTGATTGGTATGGTCCTGTGATGGTGGAACTGGTACAATTCCAAAACTGAATACTGCTATTAGACAGGGGTAGGCAATTAGTTTTAAAAACAGTGGATAAGAACCAAGTCAGGGGTTTAGGAAACCAAGTGAAAATACCAGGCGAAATGCGAATCCATACAGCCTTGCAGGGACTTTTTCCTACTGGGTATTTGCCGGTTCGTGAGAGACAATAAAAACCAGAGGGGACGTTAGAGAGAGACCAAGTTTCTCTTGATCTCGTTCGGTTAGTTGTCCAAATTCGGGAAATCATGGTCAATGAATTGAGGGACTCCCCCCACCAAGGCCATTGCTCTGACATCCATGGACCCCCGCAGACCCAACAATTGGTTACATTAAAAGTTCCTGCAATTTTAGTTGCAAGATCTACAAAAAGGTTATCTCCCCCAACTGTATTACCGAAACTTTCATGGTTATTTGGATGGACTCGAACTAAGTCCGGCTGTCTTAAAGGGGCAGGCACTTTCGAGTGTGGAGTGGAACTTTTCATTGGAACAGTACGCTGGTGTATGCAAAACCAGAGTCCATCAGGGCATGGTGGGCCTGAGTCACCCTTCCAACCGTTAAGAGGGAAAGGAGTGGTATTAGGAATCTGTATATAATGACCCATATTATTTCCTTCTTTTTCCACACAAGGGGTATATGGATGTTGGGTGGTATTTTCTGCCCAGCATTTCTCAGGAACTGAGGTATGGGAAATAAAATTACCCTCCTTTCTTCCCCAAATGTGGTCCTGAAACAGGACCACTGTGTCTCTGCATTTCTTACATTTCACACCTGATAAAGACATAGGCAAACTAAGAAAAATCAAAGAACATAACAATAACATTGTGAATCAAGTCTTTCTGCGAAATCGCAAGGTAAGAGGTTTTTCTCCAGGAACACAAGTCCAATCTGAGTTCGTATCAGGGTCCTGAGGCGCCTCTACAGGTCCCTTAAATCTGGATGCGTGCGTCCACCCCTTCTCTCTTGTTCGTGCTGCAGCCTCTGTAGTTAAGAGAACTTGGTATGGACCTTCCCACTGGGGCTGGAGTTTTTCAGTTTTCCAGGTCTTGATGAGAATCCAATCTCCTGGTTCCACTTTGTGTAAAGAAAAGTCTAGAGGCGGTGTTTGTGCCAATAGTCCTCTCTTTCGTAAATCTGCAAGAGAGCGTGACAGTGCCTGTAAATAGTTCCTAACAAATATATCCCCTTCCCCCAAGGTGGGACACCCCTCAACTGTACTCCAGAAGGGAAGTCCAAACATCATTTCATAAGGGGACAACCCTACATCTTTTCGTGGGGCAGTACGAATTCTCAATAAAGCCAGGGGCAGACACTTTATCCAAGGCATTTTAGTTTCCACCATTAATTTTGTCAATTGCATTTTTAGGGTTCCATTCATACGTTCAACCCTCCCTGAGCTTTGTGGATGCCAAGGGGTATGCAATTTCCAAGAGACCTGTAATGCATTACAAATCAATTGCTGGATTTTTGAAGAAAAATGTGGACCCCTGTCTGAGTCTATAGAATCCATTATACCATATCTGGGGATTATCTGCTCTAGGAGGAGGCGAGCTACTGTAGAGGCTGTAGCATTTACTGTTGGGAAGGCTTCCACCCATCGGGTAAAGTGATCTATTATCACCAACAGATATTTCCATCTTTGGACTTGAGGTAACTCTGTGAAGTCGATCTGGATACGTTGAAAAGGGCGTATGGCTAATGGTTGACCTCCCATGGTCCCTGTCCTCATTACCTTCTTATTAATTTTTGTGCATAGGTGACAATTCTGCACCTCCTGTTGGGCCAAGGTGTAGATTCCCTTACACACATATTCTCGAAGCACTGTGTCACATAAGGCTTGGGTGCCCCAGTGGCTCTGATGATGCAGGTGTTTTAAAATATTGTGAGTTATTTCTTTATTTAGAACCATTCTTCCATCTGGTGTCTTCCATGTTCCATCAGGCAGCTGGCTTGCGCCCAGCTGAGCCATGTCCTTTTCTTCCTTAGCAGTGAAAATGGGAGCCTTCTTTATGCCTTGCCTTATTGGGATTAAGGTCAGCAAACGGACTTCTTGTTGCATGGCTGCCCTTTTGGCTTCTTCATCAGCCAGTCTGTTTCCAATTGCTGTCGGGGTATCTCCCCTCTGATGGCCTGGTATGTAGACCACTGCTATTTCCTGGGGTAATGTCAAGGCTTCTAAAGTCAGAGTAATCATCTGTTCGTGTGCCAATTCCTTTCCTCTTGATGTAATTAGACCACGCTCTTTCCAGATCTTACCAAAGGTATGCACTACCCCGTATGCGTATTTGGAATCAGTGTAAATCGTTCCAATTTTCTTTGCCAGTATTCTGAGGGCTCTCTGTAAGGCATATAATTCACAGGATTGTGCTGACCAGCTTCCGGGTAGTCTCGTGGATTCTACTACTTTCCAAGTATTTCCTTCTATTATAGCATATCCACTTCTTCTCATTCCGTCAACACATCTGGCGGAGCCGTCAATGTAGAATTCATATCCTTCTCCCAGCGGAGTATCGCAAAGGTCTTCTCGGGTCTTGGTCTGAAGATCTGTCAACTCGACACAGTCGTGCTCCACCTCTCTCTCTGTTTCACTGCCGTATAAAAACTGAGCTGGGTTGCAGCTATTAATCTTTGCAAACTGTAGATCTTCTCCGACCATTAAAATGGTTTCATACTTTAATATGCGAGAATCAGTCAGCCATCGATGGGCAGTTTGTGTTAATAAAACACTCACAGAATGGGAGGTGTACACAGTCATCTTTCCTCCAAAAGTAAGTTTACGTGCTTCCTCTACCAACAGAGCAGCAGCCGCTACTCCCTGGATACACGTCGGCCATCCGCGAGACACTGGGTCCATCATTTTGGAAAGGAAAGCCACTGGGTGTCGCTGACCGCCTTTTTCCTGTGTTAAAACTCCCACAGCTGTTCTTTGGTTATGAGTGACAAATAGCTGGAAGGGCTGTTTTAAAGAGGGCAGAGTGAGTACTGGGGCTCGTGTCAGGTGATGCTTCAAGTCCTCAAACCATCCCTCCTCCTCCTGGGTCCATTTCAATGGATATTCATTTTCATTTGTCAGCTTTTCATACATAAACTTCACCAAAGCTGAGTAGTCCTCTATCCATAACCTACAGTAACCTAAGAGTCCCAGGAATTGTCTTATTTCCTTCTTATTACGGGGTAACGGCATTCTAGTGATTCCCGCAATCCGTTCAGGGGTAATCCGTTTCTGTCCTTTACTTATCTGGTGTCCCAGATATACCACAGTTCTCTCAACGAACTGTAACTTGTTCCTGGACACCCGTAGACCCTTTTTCCCCAGATAATTCAAGAGTCTAATTGTATCTCCCCTCATTTCTTGTTCCTTGGGTCCTGATAATAGTAAATCGTCCACATACTGCATTAGTTGGGAATCATCAGATTGTGGATAGTCCGCCAGGATTTGTTCTAGCATTTGTCCAAACAGGTTCGGAGATTCAGTGAACCCTTGGGGCAATACAGTCCACCGAAGCTGTCTCCGTCTACCTGTCCATGGATTTTCCCATTCAAACGCGAACATATCTCTACTTTCCTCTTCTAATGGACACGTCCAGAAAGCATCCTTCAAGTCGATAACACTAAACCACTCATGGTCTGGGGGAATCCGACTCATAATAGTATAGGGATTAGGCACCACTGGGTGGCGGGTCTGAACAATAGCATTCAAACTTCTTAGATCCTGAACTAGGCGATAGGATCCATCTGACTTTTTCACTGGGAGTATAGGGGTGTTATAAGGTGACATGCATTCTTCTAATAGTCCATCTCGTATTAGAGTCTCAATTATCGGCTGTAGCCCTTTTCTCCCTTCCAAAGAAATAGGATACTGACGTTTCCTTACCGGCTGATGACCTGGTATTAATGTGACATGTAAAGGTGGGATGTCCAGACCTCCTCGATTTCCCTCCTTATACCAGACTCTCTCGTCAATCTGCCGTTCATCCTCTTCCTTTAGAGCACAGAGGTGGACTCGCACTTCTCCGTCCACAGGGAGAGCACCCAAACCTAGGAGAGCCTGTAAGTCCCTTCCTAGGAGGTTAAATCCAGCCGACGGTAACAACAAGAGGTCTTGTACCCCTTCTCTTTCTTCCAGTTTCACTGTTACTTGGGGAATTATTGATACCATTCTGGGAGCCCCTTCTATCCCAGAAATTGTCAAATTACTTTTTACAGGCTCAGTTCCGATTGGCACATTTATTACACTACTTCGTTCCGCTCCTGTGTCCACCATAAACACCACCTCTTCTCCCTTGGGACCAATTTTTAGTTTTACCAGGGGTTCCCTCTTATACTTGGTCCCTAACATTTGGAACCCCTGACCCCCCTAATCTTCTTCCATTAGTTCGAGGGCACGCAATTCCCTCTTGTATCGGGGGCATTCCCTCTTAAAGTGTCCTTCCTCATTGCAGTAATAGCACTTAACGAACCTCCGGGGTCTTCCCTCTCTTGGATATCTTGGATTGTTTAGAGGAAGGTTTTGTTTTCTTTCCCCTCTGGATTCGGCATTCATCTGTCGGATAGTCTGTACCATAACCTTTGTCGCCCTCTTTTGATCTTCTTCTTCTCTCTGCACATATACTTTTTGTGCCTTTTTTAACAGGTCACTTAGGGGTTTTTCGCTCCAGTCCTCCTCCTTTTCTAGTTTCTTTCTAATGTCCTGCCATGATTTGGAAACAAATTCAATTCGAATAAGCTGTTCACCCATTGGTGTACTAGGGTCCACGCCAGCATACTGTTGAACATTCTTTCTCACCCTCTCCAAAAAATCAGTAGGGGACTCGTCTTTCCCCTGGTGGTTCCCAAATGCCTTGGTAAAATTGTGACCCTTTGGCACAGCCTCCCGTATCCCTTTAATTGTCCACTCTCTATATTGTCTCATACTTGCCAATCCCTCGGGTGTTCATTTGTCCCACCTGGGTTCATTTAAGGGATATTTTTGTTCATGGGGTCTGGGGTCCCCAGGTTGTTCATATTCCCACATGAGGAGGGCAGCCCGTCGAATCATCTGCCTCTCCTGGGGTGAGAATAATGTTCCCATTATTGCCTGCATCTCTTCCCACGTATATGTGTTTGGTCCCAGGAATTGGTCGAGCTGTTCAGCCAGTCCTATAGGATCTTCCAATAACTTTTTCATTTCTTTCTTAAATCCCCGCACCTCTGTACTAGTTAGGGGAACATTCACATATCCCGTTCCCCCTCCCGGTCCTCCCATAGGAACTTCCCTCAGGGGATTTAGGCTTACTGAAAACTTTGATGGTCCTGGACCAGTCTGGGATCTTGTCCAGGGTCGGTTTACCGGTGGAAGTTTAGGGTCCGACTCCCTTAATTCATTCTTTTTTTCCCGGCCCCTTTCGGGGCAATCAGATTCATCACCTTTCCCCTCCGGTAATGAGCTTTCCTCGGGCGCAGTAGGCACCGGGGGAATATAAGGAGGGGGAAGGTTGTCCAGAGGTTCCCACTTCTTTTCTCCCGCTACCCTCAATTTAAAACATTTTGTTAAGGATCCTGGCCAGGGAACCCAACAAAATGCATATGCTTTGATCTCGAATTTAAATATATGTTTAATGCTTGTCTAACCCAATCCTCATCAGATCCAAATTTCGGCCACCAGACCGAGGAACCTTTAATAGGTTGTTTCGAGCAAAGGAGACAATATTGAACCATCTTTTTCTTGTTTTTGTCTCGATATCTTTTACTATCCCAATTTTCAAACATTCTCCCCAAAGGGCTGTCAAGGGGAACTCCCAGGAATTGTCCTGAATTTTCAGACGAGCCCTTAGATTTTGATCCTCCCATTTTCCCACCTAGATCTGTTTATCGTTGCTGAGGACCCTCTCGTTCTGGACCCTACTCCCTTCTTCTCAAACGCCTCGTCGGAGGTACTGTCCCTCCTTCAGTTACCGCTGAGGTTTCCCTGGGGTTGACCCCTCTCTTCTCGGCACTTCGTCGGAGGTGCTGTCCCTCCTTCGGTTATCGCCGAGGTTTCCCTGGGGTCTATTCTAGAGACCCACGACAGGGTCCTCACGCCACGACAAAAGCTCTATACCTGATCTATTACGTTAGGTTTTTTTATCCAAACAGGTGTATCCCGTTACACCTGTTACCCAATCCCCACACCACAATCGTAAGTCGTCACTTACCGGTGTCTTCCCGGGGATTGAACCGTCACCCTTCTCCTCTCCGTCTTGTCGTGTCACCTTGTCCGGATACCACTCGCTCAAGCCGCCCGAAGCGATGAGCAAGGGACTAGGAGCCGCTGAACTCAGCGGGGTGCACCACCTCCGATGTCCCTCTTCTCGCCTCCCCTCACGGCCGGAGTGTAGATCCTGGACGAGCCCCCATTTGTCAGAAATAAAACTTCTCACACATGAGTCTCTTTAAAACTGATGACACGACAAGCTTTATTTACAAGTCTGCAGAGTTGGACTCAACTGGCTTCTCACCAGTTAAGCCCCGATACATACAGTGCATTGATTTTTATACCCTTATTGTTTGCCCTTCCCCTTCTTATTAATACTGTTTTAATTGGTTAGTATTGCAAAAGCATTCTGAGTATAACTGCATTTTTAATTATCACGTTCGTTACGTACGCTGCGAACTCTACATACACTAAATTCTGTTTCTCACCCTTCTTATCAATCTTTTGTCTCCTGCATGTCTCTCACTATGACCATGAAAATATATGTTTTTAAAAAAACATATCCAGCTGAACCTTTTGTCCTTGGCTGCTAGTAAGCTCTCTGTCCGTTCTGGCTTCCCTTTTTATGATTAATCATCACATTTTAACTTAAGTCATTTTAACCTAAATTCTCTATATATAACACCTGAACCATGCAGTAAATATACACTTATTAATTAATCATTTATTTCATACTGTTTTAACCCCTAGATTCCAACACAACCCTTATAGCAGCTGGACTCGTTATTCTCACCATCTTACTGCTCCCCTACCTACAGACTTGTGCACATTGTTTAAATCATCAACCCCTTCATCAGAAAACTTTCACCCAAAGGAAGTACGGTCCCCAACATCTCTCTGAGGACACGGAGACTGCTTTCCGTTTATTGACCAGCTGGGAAAACCACCACGTTCCACTTTACCACATCAGTATTACTGATCTAAAAGAAAAGTGAGGATTGTGAGAGATGAGAAAAACTGATATTGCAATATGAACATGAAGAAAATAAAATTGATACATAAGTAAATGAATGAAGCCAGTACAAACAACATGAGACATGAATATTAGAAGGCAGGAAGCTGACACGCTGTCTGAGTAAGATAAGAATCTCCTAGCCCTTCAGACAGAAGTAGCAAGTTCACTGAATGAAGGAGATAAGGACAGACAATTGATGACAGAAGTAGAGTTAATCTGAACGAGATAAGGGTCTCCAAGCCCCAGCTAGAATTAGCAAGGCTTGCATAAATAATTAGAAAACCTTAGACAGTATTAGCCAGTTCGACATATATAATTAGTAAGCCTTACACAGATTTATCAAGTTATGTATACTAAACTAGTAAACCCTAAACAGGATTAGCGAACTCTGCATATGAAGAGACTGTAGCTCTGAGAGGTGTGAATGGGGACAAGGGCAAGGTTGTGAATGAGGACAATGGGGATAATGACATGAGAAGACACCGACAGGATACCCCCTGGTCCTCCAAGTCCACTGAAACTACACGTAGGCAGGAAGGATTGCCTATGCCAAACCCATCCAGGGGGAGGGTATTCTGATACTGAAATTCACTGTATAAAAGTTGGGTGAGCCCCAGTGTATGTGTGTATTCGCAGGGTAAGGGGAAGCACCCAACTTTGCATTGTTGTTGTAATAAATGTTCTTTGTTCTCAATTTTTGTCTCAAGCAATTTCTTTAAAGGTACATCTGTTTCTAACAAAAGGCTCTTCAATTTTCTGTCTATTACACAGAGCAAGGGTCACAGGACTGAAGCCTGAGGCATTCCCTGTCCCCAGTCTGAAACATGGCCACCATTTTCTGATTCATCTGCTGAGGATTAGGCCCATCCAGGATATCTGGCCTAATTCCCTCACCCACATCTCCTTTCCTAGCCCTGCCCCTTCCCCTGCACCCCCCTCAACATAACAAGGACAGGATTCCCCTTGTCCTTACCTCCCACCCCACATATTTTCCACAACTCCAGTCACCTACAATGGGATCCCACCACCAGATGCATCCTCCCTTTTCCTCTCCATTTCTGTTGTGTTTGCTCCATTTGTGACTTGCTCATCCCTTCCCATCAACTGTTCTCTTGGAACCTGAACCTCTGAAGTACACATGTCAAAATTGGCCCGCGATATAATTATATTTGGCCCGCAAGATCATTTCATAAATGTATTAGAGGTGGCCTGCTGGCCGCCGCGCCAGTATAGCACATGCACAGTAATACAACAAGTCCCAGAATGCATTGGCGTCAGCCTGCTAATCGCCCCCACCTCCTCTGTTTACGTTGCAGGGTCTCACCGTGGACTCTGGTTTTGGGGCCTGGCCGGTGTCAGGGGAAGCCAAGTCCGCTTCCCAGCGCCCGGAACCGGAGGCCTTGGGCCTGACCTCGCCAGGACCGTTGCCCACTCCCCTTCCCTGCCGCAGGCCGACCCGCGACTCACGGTGACGGGGCCGCTGCTCCGCCGAGATTCCGCCCTGCAGCGAGAGCCGACGCCCCCGCACTGTCGTTGTCCAACCCGATCGCCCGCAAACCCCGCCCTCCCGCACACAGGCCTGAGTAAGGATTATGAACTTTAATCTCAGGATAAAACGATCTTCCAATAGTTTCATGTCACAGTGATCAATATATTCCTGCTTAAAAATGGTCCTGCACCTGGATACAAGCTCATTAGGCATAAAACTTGAAAAGTGTGTAAATCAAAGGATATCTGTACCAATGGAAAAAGGGCATGGCAAATAACCCTGCTAGAGTTCATGCCCACAATCAGTCACCCATTTGATTGTTTCAGGAATCATGTTATTCTCCCACATTCTCAATAGCCCTCAGATTTTACTATTCGACAGCACACTAGCAACATTTGACAGATCCTCTATAGAGAAATATTATTTATTGAATATTTTATTTCTCATTTGTTAATGCTTCTGGAAAGAGTTTATCCAAAACTATTATTAAACATTTATTTTAATAAGAAAAAGTTTAACATTACATATGTTGAAAGAAAAGAAAACATGCAGATGTTGTTGAAAATTTTCAATAAATATTTAGTTCGGCCCTCGAATTAGTCCAAGTTTTTAATTTTGGCCCTCCGTGAATTTGAGTTTGACACCCCTGCTCTGAAGCAACGCCTCACTGGTGAACCTGCAGGGGCCTCCACTGGATCTGGTGCTCCTGACGTGGCCTCCTCTACGCTGGGGAGATTGGACACAGACTGGAAGATCGTTTTGTTGGGCGCCTTCACTTTGACAGCTGCAACAGCAGGATCTCCCAGGGGCCAACTATTTAAATTCCACATCCCATTCCCATACAACATGTTTGTCCATGGCCTCATGCACTGCCAAATCGAGGCCAAGCACAAGTTCCATCTTGGAAGTCTCCAACCAGACAGCATCAACATCGACCTCCAAATTTCCAGTAAGACCTCTCCTCTGGTCTGTTTCCTCACCTGTCTCCTTTCCTCTCGCTTCCCCTTCCCTTCATTCTATCAGAGCTATGCTTCTCTGTCCTCTTTTCCCCCATTGCTGCTCAGCTTTTTCTCTTCTATACTCCCACCTATGTCCACCTGTTACCCCTTAACTGTGACCGTTTGTCTCTTCCTCTCCCCTATCCTTTTATTCAGGTGTTTGTCTGTTATTCTGCACTCCTGATGAAGGGCTCAGACTCACAAAAAATGCCAACACCTCCTCTCAAAACACCTGGACCCATAATTGTGCCCAACTATCCACCGTGTCCTTCTTAGTAAATACTGATTTAAAGCACCCTGCAATAGTGTCACAGCCCCAGTGACCGGGGTTAAAATCTGGCACTGTCCATAAGGAGTTGGTACTTTCTCCCTGTGTCTGTGGGTTTCCTCTGGTTGCCTCACATGCTTCAGAACATATGAGGTTTACCAGTTAAATGGGGGATTTGGGCAGCATAGCCTGTTACCATGTTATACATGTAATTTTTAAATTCCAAACTGACCTTGAGTGGTCCCATTGTCTCTCTGATTTTCCATGAGGGTATAAAATGCATTGGGACTCTCCCTACTCCCACTCACCAAGGCCCATTTTCACCTTCCTAATATGTCCTCTGCTTGAGATCATTCCTGCAACCTTTATACAGCAAGATCCCATTTCTTGGAGGAGAGACGTTCTTGGACAGGATCTCATTCCATAGAGGGGAGATGTTCTTGGACAGGATCTCATTCATTGAAGGGGAGACGTTCTTGGACAGGATCTCATTCTATGGAGGGGACATGTTCTTGGACAGGATCTCATTCTATGGAGGAGAAATGTTCTTGGACAGCGCTACTTGACATCAAATGACATTTAGCAAGAGCCTCAACGAGAAAAATGAGTTGCTGGGGCTTATTTCTGGGCACAAAGACACCACCAAACTTATAAATGACCCAAAACACTGCTAAAATTAAACATCGGAATAAAGTGAGTTTTGCAAATATTTAAGAATCAAAAAAAAACCTAAAAATTATTGATTTAATTTTGGTGAATCAGTGAAGGCAGATGGAGAGAAATTTGGACGATACCGCCATCCAGTGTCAGAGTGATCAAACTGCAAGAGCCCACGTTAGGTGTAATACCGCTATCCAGTGTCAGAATGAGCAAACTGCCCACATGTTAGGTGTAACACCGCCATCCAGTGTCAGGGTGAGCAAACTGCAAGAGCCCACATGTTAGGTGTAACACCGCTATCTTGAGTCAGAATTAACAGATTGCAAGATTCCACATGTTACGTAGAATGCCGCCATCTCGTGTCAGAGTTTGCAAACTGCAAGAGCCCACATGTTAGGTGTAACACCGCCATCTCGTGTCAGAGTGAACAAATTGCAAGTGCCCACATGTCATGTGTAACACCGCCATCCAGTGTCAGGGTGGGCAAACTGCAAGAGCCCACATGTTAATTGTAACACCGCCATCTCGTGTCAGAGTGAACAAACTGCAAGAGCCCACATGTCAGGTGTAGCACCGCCATCCAGTGTCAGAGTGAGCAAACTGCAAGAGCCCACGTTAGGTGTAATACCGCCATCCAATGTCAGAGTGAGCAAACTGCAAGAGCCCACGTTAGGTGTAATACCGCCATCCAGTGTCAGAGTGAGCAAACTGCAAGAACCCATATATTAGGTACAATATCGCCGTCTGGTGCTGGCGTGAACAAACTGCAAGAGCCGACGTGTTTGGTGCAATACCTGAGGGCGAAGGGGACGACGATTCTTTTGCAGACACGGACGTCCTGGAGGACTCTGCCGGTGTCGCAGCCTCCACAGGAGGTGCATGTCCGACCCGACGAAACTGCGACTCTCTGGAGCACAGTGCACCCACTGTCCACCCTCCCCACAAATGCCATGTGTCAGGCAGTGGGAAGGAGACTGTTTTCTGTGAACAAGTTATCACACAATTAAATCCCAGTTGCGCTACCGCGCACCGGACATTAATTCATCCTCTATTTTGGGGGTGTGGTCCCTTATCGCCAAATGGAGGAAAAATTAAGGGGGGGGCGGAATCGGCAAAAAGTGTTTGCGAGACTCTTTGCAGCGTCCTAACCTCAGAAAGCTGCGCACCGCCCCGTTGTTTACGGTGCGCATGCGCCCTCCGGCATTCGTGCATGCGCGATGGGATGAAGAACCGGGGCCGGCCGGCCGGCGCATGTGCGGTGGTGGGAGGGGCGGGTTCAGCGCAGGCGCAGGCTTGTGGGGCCAATGATGACGCGGTGAAGCGGAGTGTGTGAAGGGGAGAGAGTGCCGGCCGTCGATGCCCTGGATGAGTTGAACGACCCAGGTCGAAATGGTCGTCCCAACATCTGGCCATAGAACAGGGTCCCCCTATCACCTCCCCACCTTCATCTGGCCATAGAACAGGGTCCCCCTGTCACTTCTCCATCTTCATCTGGCCATAGAACAGGGTCCCCCTTTCACCTACCCACCTTCATCTGGCCATAGAACAGGGACGCCTGTCACCTCCTCACCTTCATCTGGCCATAGAACAGGGTCCCCCTGTCACCTCTCCACCTTCATCTGACCATAGAACAGGGTCCCCCTGTCACCTCTCCACCTTCATCTGACCATAGAACAGGGTCACCCTGTCACCTCTCCACCTTCATCTGGCCATAGAACAGGGACTCCCTGTCACCTCTCCACCGTCATCTGACCATAGAACAGGGTCCCCCTGTCACCTCCCCACCTTCATCTGACCATAGAACAGGGTCCCCCTGTCACCTCCCCACCTTCATCTGGCCATATAAAAGGGTCCGCCTGTCACCTCCCCACCTTCATCTGACCATAGAACAGGGTCCCCCTGTCACCTCCCCACCTTCATCTGACCATAGAACAGGGTCCCCCTGTCACCTCCCCACCTTCATCTGACCATAGAACAGTGTCCCCCTGTCACCTCCCCACCTTCATCTGGCCATAGAACAGGGTCCCCCTGTCACCTCTCCACATTCATCTGGCCATAGAACAGGGTCCCCCTGTCACCTCTCCACCTTCATCTGGCCATAGAACAGGGACCCCTGTCACCTCTCCACCTTCATCTGGCCATAGAACAGGGTCCCCCTGTCACCTCCCCACCTTCATCTGGCCATAGAACAGGGTCCCCCTGTCACTTCTCCATCTTCATCTGGCCATAGAACAGGGTCCCCCTGCCACCCCCCCACCTTCATCTGGCCATAGAACAGGATCCCAGGTTACCTCTCCACCTTCATCTGGCCATAGAACAGGGTCCCCCTGTCACCTCCCCACCTTCATCTGGCCATAGAACAGGGACGCCTGTCACCTCCTCACCTTCATCTGGCCATGGAACAGGGTCCCCCTGTCATCTCTCCACCTTCATCTGGCCATAGAACAGGGTCCCCCTGTCACCTCTCCACCTTCATCTGACCATAGAACAGGGTCCCCCTGTCATCTCTCCACCTTCATCTGGCCATAGAACAGGGTCCCCCTGCCACCCCCCCACCTTCATCTGGCCATAGAACAGGATCCCAGGTTACCTCTCCACCTTCATCTGACCATAGAACAGGGACGCCTGTCACCTCCTCACCTTCATCTGGCCATGGAACAGGGTCCCCCTGTCATCTCTCCACCTTCATCTGGCCATAGAACAGGGTCACCCTGTCACCTCTCCACCTTCATCTGACCATAGAACAGGGTCCCCCTGTCACATCTCCACCTTCATCTGACCATAGAACAGGGTCCCCCTGTCACCTCTCCACCTTCATCAGGCCATAGAACAGGGTCTCCCTGTCACCTCTCCACCTTCATCTGACCATAGAACAGGGTCCCCCTGTCACCTCCCCACCTTCATCTGGCCATAGAACAGGGTCCCCCTGTCACCTCTCCACATTCATCTGGCCATAGAACAGGGTCCCCCTGTCACCTCCCCACCTTCATCTGACCATAGAACAGGGTCCCCCTGTCACCTCCCCACCTTCATCTGGCCATAGAACAGGGTCCCCCTGTCACCTCCCCACCTTCATCTGGCCATAGAACAGGGTCCCCCTGTCACCTCCCCACCTTCATCTGGCCATAGAACAGGGTCCCCCTGTCAGCTCTCCACCTTCATCTGGCCATAGAACAGGGTCCCCCTGTCACCTCTCCACCTTCATCTGGCCATAGAACACGGTCCCCCTGTCACCTCTCCACCTTCATCTGACCATAGAACAGGGTCCCCCTGTCACCTCTCCACCTTCATCTGGCCATAGTACAGGGTCCCACTGTCACCTCTCCACCTTCATCTGGCCATAGCACAGGGTCCCCCTATCACCTCCCCACCTTCATCTGGCCATAGAACAGGGTCCCCCTGTCACCTCTCCACCTTCATCTGACCATACAACAGGGTCCACCTGTCACCTCCCCACCTTCATCTGGCCATAGAACAGGGTCCCCCTGTCACCTCTCCACCTTCATCTGGCCATAGAACAGGGACCCCTGTCACATACCCACCTTCATCTGGCCATAGAACAGGGTCCCCCTGTCAGCTCACCACCTTCATCTGGCCATAGAACAGGGTCCCCCTGTCACCTCTCCACCTTCATCTGGCCATCGAACAGGGTCCCCCTGTCACCTCTCCACCTTAATCTGACCATAGAACAGGGTCCCCCTGTCACCTCCCCACCTTCATCTGGCCATATAACAGGGTCCCCCTGTCACCTGTCCACCTTCATCTGACCATAGAACAGGGTCCCCCTGTCATCTCCCCACCTTCATCTGGCCATAGAACAGGGTCCCCCTGTCACCTCTCCACCTTCATCTGACCATAGAACAGGGTCCCCCTGTCACCTCCCCACCTTCATCTGACCATAGAACAGGGTCCCCCTGTCACCTTCCCACCTTCATCTGGCCATAGAACAGGGACCCCTATCACCTCCCCACCTTCATCTGGCCATAAAACAGGGTCCCCCTGTCACCTCTCCACCTTCATCTGACCATAGAACAGGGTCCCCCTGTCACCTCTTCACCTTCATCTGGCCATAGAACAGGGTCCCCCTGTCACCTCTCCACCTTTATCTGGCCATAGAACAGGTACCCCTGTCACCTCTCCACCTTCGTCTGACCATAGAACAGGGTCCGCCTGTCACCTCCCCACCTTCATCTGACCATAGAACAGGGTCCCCCTGTCACCTCCCCACCTTCATTTGGCCATATAACAGGGTCCGCCTGTCACCTCCCCATCTTCATCTGACCATAGAACAGGGTCCCCCTGTCACCTCCCCACCTTCATCTGACCATAGAACGGGGTCCCCCTGTCACCTCCCCACCTTCATCTGACCATAGACAGGGTCCCCCTGTCACCTCCCCACCTTCATCTGGCCATACAACAGGGTCCCCCTGTCACCTCTCCACCTTCATCTGGCCGTAGAACAGGGACCCCTGTCACAAACCCACCTTCATCTGGCCATAGAACAGGGTCCCCCTGTCAGCTCTCCACCTTCATCTGGCCATAGAACTGGGTCCCCCTGTCACCTCTCCACCTTCATCTGGCCATCGAACAGGGTCCCCCTGTCACCTCTCCACCTTAATCTGACCATAGAACAGGGTCCCCCTGTCACCTCCCCACCTTCATCTGGCCATATAACAGGGTCCCCCTGTCACCTGTCCACCTTCATCTGACCATAGAACAGGGTCCCCCTGTCATCTCCCCACCTTCATCTGGCCATAGAACAGGGTCCCCCTGTCACCTCTCCACCTTCATCTGACCATAGAACAGGGACCCCTGTCACCTCCCCACCTTCATCTGACCATAGAACAGGGTCCCCCTGTCACCTTCCCACCTTCATCTGGCCATAGAACAGGGACTCCTGTCACCTCCCCACCTTCATCTGGCCATAGAACAGGGTCCCCCTGTCAGCTCTCCACCTTCATCTGGCCATAGAACAGGGTCCCTCTGTCACCTCGCCACCTTCATCTGGCCATAGAACAGGGTCCCCCTGTCACCTCTCCACCTTCATCTGACCATAGAACAGGGTCCCCCTGTCACCTCCCCACCTTCATCTGTCCATATAACAGGGTCCCCCTGTCACCTCTCCACCTTCATCTGACCATAGAAGAGGGTCCCCCTGTCACCTCCCGACCTTCATCTGGCCATAGAACAGGGTCCCCCTGTCACCTCTCCACCTTCATCTGACCATAGAACAGGGTCCCCCTGTCACCTCCCCACCTTCATCTGACCATAGAACAGGGTCCCCCTGTCACCTCCCCACCTTCATCTGACCATAGAACAGGGTCCCCCTGTCACCTCCCCACCTTCATCTGGCCATAGAACAGGGTCCCCCTGTCACCTCTCCACCTTCATCTGGCCATAGAACAGGGTCCCCCTATCACCTCCCCACCTTCATCTGGCCATAGAACAGGGTCCCCCTGTCACCTCTCCACCTTCATCTGGCCATAGAACAGGGTCCCCCTATCACCTCCCCACCTTCATCTTGCCATAGAACAGGGTCCCCCTGTCACCTCTCCACCTTCATCTGACCATAGAACAGGGTCCCCCTGTCACCTTTCCACCTTCATCTGGCCATAGAACAGGGTCCCCCTGTCACCTCTCCACCTTCATCTGGCCATAGAAGAGGGTCCCCCTGTCACCTCTCCACCTTCATCTGGCCATAGAAGAGGGTCCCCCTGTCACCTCTCCACCTTCATCTGGCCATAGAACAGGGTCCCCTGTCACCTCTCCACCTTCATCTGACCATAGAACAGGGTCCCCCTGTCACCTCTCCACCTTCATCTGGCCATAGAACAGGGACCCCTATCACCTCCCCACCTTCATCTGGCCATAAAACAGGGTCCCCCTGTCACCTCTCCACCTTCATCTGACCATAGAACAGGGTCTCCCTGTCACCTCTTCACCTTCATCTGGCCATAGAACAGGGTCCCCCTGTCACCTCTCCACCTTTATCTGGCCATAGAACAGGTACCCCTGTCACCTCTCCACCTTCATCTGACCATAGAACAGGGTCCGCCTGTCACCTCCCCACCTTCATCTGACCATAGAACAGGGTCCCCCTGTCACCTCCCCACCTTCATCTGGCCATAGAACAGGGTCCCCCTGTCACCTCTCCACCTTCATCTGACCATAGAACAGGGTCCCCATGTCACCTCCCCACCTTCATCTGACCATAGAACAGGGTCCCCCTGTCACCTCCCCACCTTCATCTGGCCATAGAACACGGTCCCCCTGTCACCTCTCCACCTTCATCTGGCCATAGAACAGGGTCCCCCTATCACCTCCCCACCTTCATCTGACCATAGAACAGGGTCCCCCTGTCACCTCCCCACCTTCATCTGACCATAGACAGGGTCCCCCTGTCACCTCCCCACCTTCATCTGGCCATAGAACAGGGTCCCCCTGTCACCTCTCCACCTTCATCTGGCCATAGAACAGGGACCCCTGTCACATACCCACCTTCATCTGGCCATAGAACAGGGTCCCCCTGTCAGCTCACCACCTTCATCTGGCCATAGAACAGGGTCCCCCTGTCACCTCTCCACCTTCATCTGGCCATCGAACAGGGTCCCCCTGTCACCTCTCCACCTTAATCTGACCATAGAACAGGGTCCCCCTGTCACCTCCCCACCTTCATCTGGCCATATAACAGGGTCCCCCTGTCACCTGTCCACCTTCATCTGACCATAGAACAGGGTCCCCCTGTCATCTCCCCACCTTCATCTGGCCATAGAACAGGGTCCCCCTGTCACCTCTCCACCTTCATCTGACCATAGAACAGGGTCCCCCTGTCACCTCCCCACCTTCATCTGACCATAGAACAAGGTCCCCCTGTCACCTTCCCACCTTCATCTGGCCATAGAACAGGGACCCCTGTCACCTCCCCACCTTCATCTGGCCATAGAACAGGGTCCCCCTGTCAGCTCTCCACCTTCATCTGGCCATAGAACAGGGTCCCCCTGTCACCTCTCCACCTTCATCTGGCCATAGAACAGGGTCCCCTTGTCACCTCCCCACCTTCATCTGACCATAGAACAGGGTCCCCCTGTCACCTCCCCACCTTCATCTGTCCATATAACAGGGTCCCCCTGTCACCTCTCCACCTTCATCTGACCATAGAAGAGGGTCCCCCTGTCACCTCCCGACCTTCATCTGGCCATAGAACAGGGTCCCCCTGTCACCTCTCCACCTTCATCTGACCATAGAACAGGGTCCCCCTGTCACCTCCCCACCTTCATCTGACCATAGAACAGGGTCCCCCTGTCACCTCCCCACCTTCATCTGACCATAGAACAGGGTCCACCTGTCACCTCCCCACCTTCATCTGGCCATAGAACAGGGTCCCCCTGTCACCTCTCCACCTTCATCTGGCCATAGAACAGGGTCCCCCTATCACCTCCCCACCTTCATCTGGCCATAGAACAGGGTCCCCCTGTCACCTCTCCACCTTCATCTGGCCATAGAACAGGGTCCCCCTATCACCTCTCCACCTTCATCTGACCATAGAACAGGGTCCCCCTGTCACCTCTCCACCTTTATCTGGCCATAGAACAGGTACCCCTGTCACCTCTCCACCTTCATCTGACCATAGAACAGGGTCCGCCTGTCACCTCCCCACCTTCATCTGACCATAGAACAGGGTCCCCCTGTCACCTCCCCACCTTCATCTGGCCATAGAACAGGGTCCCCCTGTCACCTCTCCACCTTCATCTGACCATAGAACAGGGTCCCCATGTCACCTCCCCACCTTCATCTGACCATAGAACAGGGTCCCCCTGTCACCTCCCCACCTTCATCTGGCCATAGAACACGGTCCCCCTGTCACCTCTCCACCTTCATCTGGCCATAGAACAGGGTCCCCCTATCACCTCCCCACCTTCATCTGACCATAGAACAGGGTCCCCCTGTCACCTCCCCACCTTCATCTGACCATAGACAGGGTCCCCCTGTCACCTCCCCACCTTCATCTGGCCATAGAACAGGGTCCCCCTGTCACCTCTCCACCTTCATCTGGCCATAGAACAGGGACCCCTGTCACATACCCACCTTCATCTGGCCATAGAACAGGGTCCCCCTGTCAGCTCACCACCTTCATCTGGCCATAGAACAGGGTCCCCCTGTCACCTCTCCACCTTCATCTGGCCATCGAACAGGGTCCCCCTGTCACCTCTCCACCTTAATCTGACCATAGAACAGGGTCCCCCTGTCACCTCCCCACCTTCATCTGGCCATATAACAGGGTCCCCCTGTCACCTGTCCACCTTCATCTGACCATAGAACAGGGTCCCCCTGTCATCTCCCCACCTTCATCTGACCATAGAACAGGGTCCCCCTGTCACCTCCCCACCTTCATCTGACCATAGAACAGGGTCCCCCTGTCACCTTCCCACCTTCATCTGGCCATAGAACAGGGACCCCTGTCACCTCCCCACCTTCATCTGGCCATAGAACAGGGTCCCCCTGTCAGCTCTCCACCTTCATCTGGCCATAGAACAGGGTCCCCCTGTCACCTCTCCACCTTCATCTGGCCATAGAACAGGGTCCCCTTGTCACCTCCCCACCTTCATCTGACCATAGAACAGGGTCCCCCTGTCACCTCCCCACCTTCATCTGTCCATATAACAGGGTCCCCCTGTCATCTCTCCACCTTCATCTGACCATAGAAGAGGGTCCCCCTGTCACCTCCCGACCTTCATCTGGCCATAGAACAGGGTCCCCCTGTCACCTCTCCACCTTCATCTGACCATAGAACAGGGTCCCCCTGTCACCTCCCCACCTTCATCTGACCATAGAACAGGGTCCCCCTGTCACCTCCCCACCTTCATCTGACCATAGAACAGGGTCCACCTGTCACCTCCCCACCTTCATCTGGCCATAGAACAGGGTCCCCCTGTCACCTCTCCACCTTCATCTGGCCATAGAACAGGGTCCCCCTATCACCTCCCCACCTTCATCTGGCCATAGAACAGGGTCCCCCTGTCACCTCTCCACCTTCATCTGGCCATAGAACAGGGTCCCCCTATCACCTCTCCACCTTCATCTGACCATAGAACAGGGTCCCCCTGTCACCTTTCCACCTTCATCTGGCCATAGAACAGGGTCCCCCTGTCACCTCTCCACCTTCATCTGGCCATAGAAGAGGGTCCCCCTGTCACCTCTCCACCTTCATCTGGCCATAGAAGAGGGTCCCCCTGTCACCTCCTCACCTTCATCTGGCCATAGAACAGGGTCCCCAGTAAGCTCTCCACCTTCATCTGGCCATAGAACAGGGTCCCACTGTCACCTTTCCACCTTCATCTGGCCATAGAACAGGGTCCCCCTGTCACCTCTCCACCTTCATCTGGCCATAGAACTGGGTCCCCCTGTCACCTCTCCACCTTCATCTGGCCATCGAACAGGGTCCCCCTGTCACCTCTCCACCTTCATCTGGCCATCGAACAGGGTCCCCCTGTCACCTCTCCACCTTAATCTGACCATAGAACAGGGTCCCCCTGTCACCTCCCCACCTTCATCTGGCCATATAACAGGGTCCCCCTGTCACCTGTCCACCTTCATCTGACCATAGAACAGGGTCCCCCTGTCATCTCCCCACCTTCATCTGGCCATAGAACAGGGTCCCCCTGTCACCTCTCCACCTTCATCTGACCATAGAACAGGGACCCCTGTCACCTCCCCACCTTCATCTGACCATAGAACAGGGTCCCCCTGTCACCTCTCCACCTTCATCTGGCCATAGAAGAGGGTCCCCCTGTCACCTCTCCACCTTCATCTGGCCATAGAAGAGGGTCCCCCTGTCACCTCTCCACCTTCATCTGGCCATAGAACAGGGTCCCCTGTCACCTCTCCACCTTCATCTGACCATAGAACAGGGTCCCCCTGTCACCTCTCCACCTTCATCTGGCCATAGAACAGGGACCCCTATCACCTCCCCACCTTCATCTGGCCATAAAACAGGGTCCCCCTGTCACCTCTCCACCTTCATCTGACCATAGAACAGGGTCTCCCTGTCACCTCTTCACCTTCATCTGGCCATAGAACAGGGTCCCCCTGTCACCTCTCCACCTTTATCTGGCCATAGAACAGGTACCCCTGTCACCTCTCCACCTTCATCTGACCATAGAACAGGGTCCGCCTGTCACCTCCCCACCTTCATCTGACCATAGAACAGGGTCCCCCTGTCACCTCCCCACCTTCATCTGGCCATAGAACAGGGTCCCCCTGTCACCTCTCCACCTTCATCTGACCATAGAACAGGGTCCCCATGTCACCTCCCCACCTTCATCTGACCATAGAACAGGGTCCCCCTGTCACCTCCCCACCTTCATCTGGCCATAGAACACGGTCCCCCTGTCACCTCTCCACCTTCATCTGGCCATAGAACAGGGTCCCCCTGTCACCTCCCCACCTTCATCTGGCCATAGAACAGGGTCCCCCTGTCACCTCCCCACCTTCATCTGGCCATAGAACAGGGTCCCCCTGTCAGCTCTCCACCTTCATCTGGCCATAGAACAGGGTCCCCCTGTCACCTCTCCACCTTCATCTGGCCATAGAACACGGTCCCCCTGTCACCTCTCCACCTTCATCTGACCATAGAACAGGGTCCCCCTGTCACCTCTCCACCTTCATCTGGCCATAGTACAGGGTCCCACTGTCACCTCTCCACCTTCATCTGGCCATAGCACAGGGTCCCCCTATCACCTCCCCACCTTCATCTGGCCATAGAACAGGGTCCCCCTGTCACCTCTCCACCTTCATCTGACCATACAACAGGGTCCACCTGTCACCTCCCCACCTTCATCTGGCCATAGAACAGGGTCCCCCTGTCACCTCTCCACCTTCATCTGGCCATAGAACAGGGACCCCTGTCACATACCCACCTTCATCTGGCCATAGAACAGGGTCCCCCTGTCATCTCACCACCTTCATCTGGCCATAGAACAGGGTCCCCCTGTCACCTCTCCACCTTCATCTGGCCATCGAACAGGGTCCCCCTGTCACCTCTCCACCTTAATCTGACCATAGAACAGGGTCCCCCTGTCACCTCCCCACCTTCATCTGGCCATATAACAGGGTCCCCCTGTCACCTGTCCACCTTCATCTGACCATAGAACAGGGTCCCCCTGTCATCTCCCCACCTTCATCTGGCCATAGAACAGGGTCCCCCTGTCACCTCTCCACCTTCATCTGACCATAGAACAGGGTCCCCCTGTCACCTCCCCACCTTCATCTGACCATAGAACAGGGTCCCCCTGTCACCTTCCCACCTTCATCTGGCCATAGAACAGGGACCCCTATCACCTCCCCACCTTCATCTGGCCATAAAACAGGGTCCCCCTGTCACCTCTCCACCTTCATCTGACCATAGAACAGGGTCCCCCTGTCACCTCTTCACCTTCATCTGGCCATAGAACAGGGTCCCCCTGTCACCTCTCCACCTTTATCTGGCCATAGAACAGGTACCCCTGTCACCTCTCCACCTTCGTCTGACCATAGAACAGGGTCCGCCTGTCACCTCCCCACCTTCATCTGACCATAGAACAGGGTCCCCCTGTCACCTCCCCACCTTCATTTGGCCATATAACAGGGTCCGCCTGTCACCTCCCCATCTTCATCTGACCATAGAACAGGGTCCCCCTGTCACCTCCCCACCTTCATCTGACCATAGAACGGGGTCCCCCTGTCACCTCCCCACCTTCATCTGACCATAGACAGGGTCCCCCTGTCACCTCCCCACCTTCATCTGGCCATACAACAGGGTCCCCCTGTCACCTCTCCACCTTCATCTGGCCGTAGAACAGGGACCCCTGTCACAAACCCACCTTCATCTGGCCATAGAACAGGGTCCCCCTGTCAGCTCTCCACCTTCATCTGGCCATAGAACTGGGTCCCCCTGTCACCTCTCCACCTTCATCTGGCCATCGAACAGGGTCCCCCTGTCACCTCTCCACCTTAATCTGACCATAGAACAGGGTCCCCCTGTCACCTCCCCACCTTCATCTGGCCATATAACAGGGTCCCCCTGTCACCTGTCCACCTTCATCTGACCATAGAACAGGGTCCCCCTGTCATCTCCCCACCTTCATCTGGCCATAGAACAGGGTCCCCCTGTCACCTCTCCACCTTCATCTGACCATAGAACAGGGACCCCTGTCACCTCCCCACCTTCATCTGACCATAGAACAGGGTCCCCCTGTCACCTTCCCACCTTCATCTGGCCATAGAACAGGGACTCCTGTCACCTCCCCACCTTCATCTGGCCATAGAACAGGGTCCCCCTGTCAGCTCTCCACCTTCATCTGGCCATAGAACAGGGTCCCTCTGTCACCTCGCCACCTTCATCTGGCCATAGAACAGGGTCCCCCTGTCACCTCTCCACCTTCATCTGACCATAGAACAGGATCCCCCTGTCACCTCCCCACCTTCATCTGTCCATATAACAGGGTCCCCCTGTCACCTCTCCACCTTCATCTGACCATAGAAGAGGGTCCCCCTGTCACCTCCCGACCTTCATCTGGCCATAGAACAGGGTCCCCCTGTCACCTCTCCACCTTCATCTGACCATAGAACAGGGTCCCCCTGTCACCTCCCCACCTTCATCTGACCATAGAACAGGGTCCCCCTGTCACCTCCCCACCTTCATCTGACCATAGAACAGGGTCCCCCTGTCACCTCCCCACCTTCATCTGGCCATAGAACAGGGTCCCCCTGTCACCTCTCCACCTTCATCTGGCCATAGAACAGGGTCCCCCTATCACCTCCCCACCTTCATCTGGCCATAGAACAGGGTCCCCCTGTCACCTCTCCACCTTCATCTGGCCATAGAACAGGGTCCCCCTATCACCTCCCCACCTTCATCTTGCCATAGAACAGGGTCCCCCTGTCACCTCTCCACCTTCATCTGACCATAGAACAGGGTCCCCCTGTCACCTTTCCACCTTCATCTGGCCATAGAACAGGGTCCCCCTGTCACCTCTCCACCTTCATCTGGCCATAGAAGAGGGTCCCCCTGTCACCTCTCCACCTTCATCTGGCCATAGAAGAGGGTCCCCCTGTCACCTCTCCACCTTCATCTGGCCATAGAACAGGGTCCCCTGTCACCTCTCCACCTTCATCTGACCATAGAACAGGGTCCCCCTGTCACCTCTCCACCTTCATCTGGCCATAGAACAGGGACCCCTATCACCTCCCCACCTTCATCTGGCCATAAAACAGGGTCCCCCTGTCACCTCTCCACCTTCATCTGACCATAGAACAGGGTCTCCCTGTCACCTCTTCACCTTCATCTGGCCATAGAACAGGGTCCCCCTGTCACCTCTCCACCTTTATCTGGCCATAGAACAGGTACCCCTGTCACCTCTCCACCTTCATCTGACCATAGAACAGGGTCCGCCTGTCACCTCCCCACCTTCATCTGACCATAGAACAGGGTCCCCCTGTCACCTCCCCACCTTCATCTGGCCATAGAACAGGGTCCCCCTGTCACCTCTCCACCTTCATCTGACCATAGAACAGGGTCCCCATGTCACCTCCCCACCTTCATCTGACCATAGAACAGGGTCCCCCTGTCACCTCCCCACCTTCATCTGGCCATAGAACACGGTCCCCCTGTCACCTCTCCACCTTCATCTGGCCATAGAACAGGGTCCCCCTATCACCTCCCCACCTTCATCTGACCATAGAACAGGGTCCCCCTGTCACCTCCCCACCTTCATCTGACCATAGACAGGGTCCCCCTGTCACCTCCCCACCTTCATCTGGCCATAGAACAGGGTCCCCCTGTCACCTCTCCACCTTCATCTGGCCATAGAACAGGGACCCCTGTCACATACCCACCTTCATCTGGCCATAGAACAGGGTCCCCCTGTCAGCTCACCACCTTCATCTGGCCATAGAACAGGGTCCCCCTGTCACCTCTCCACCTTCATCTGGCCATCGAACAGGGTCCCCCTGTCACCTCTCCACCTTAATCTGACCATAGAACAGGGTCCCCCTGTCACCTCCCCACCTTCATCTGGCCATATAACAGGGTCCCCCTGTCACCTGTCCACCTTCATCTGACCATAGAACAGGGTCCCCCTGTCATCTCCCCACCTTCATCTGGCCATAGAACAGGGTCCCCCTGTCACCTCTCCACCTTCATCTGACCATAGAACAGGGTCCCCCTGTCACCTCCCCACCTTCATCTGACCATAGAACAAGGTCCCCCTGTCACCTTCCCACCTTCATCTGGCCATAGAACAGGGACCCCTGTCACCTCCCCACCTTCATCTGGCCATAGAACAGGGTCCCCCTGTCAGCTCTCCACCTTCATCTGGCCATAGAACAGGGTCCCCCTGTCACCTCTCCACCTTCATCTGGCCATAGAACAGGGTCCCCTTGTCACCTCCCCACCTTCATCTGACCATAGAACAGGGTCCCCCTGTCACCTCCCCACCTTCATCTGTCCATATAACAGGGTCCCCCTGTCACCTCTCCACCTTCATCTGACCATAGAAGAGGGTCCCCCTGTCACCTCCCGACCTTCATCTGGCCATAGAACAGGGTCCCCCTGTCACCTCTCCACCTTCATCTGACCATAGAACAGGGTCCCCCTGTCACCTCCCCACCTTCATCTGACCATAGAACAGGGTCCCCCTGTCACCTCCCCACCTTCATCTGACCATAGAACAGGGTCCACCTGTCACCTCCCCACCTTCATCTGGCCATAGAACAGGGTCCCCCTGTCACCTCTCCACCTTCATCTGGCCATAGAACAGGGTCCCCCTATCACCTCCCCACCTTCATCTGGCCATAGAACAGGGTCCCCCTGTCACCTCTCCACCTTCATCTGGCCATAGAACAGGGTCCCCCTATCACCTCTCCACCTTCATCTGACCATAGAACAGGGTCCCCCTGTCACCTCTCCACCTTTATCTGGCCATAGAACAGGTACCCCTGTCACCTCTCCACCTTCATCTGACCATAGAACAGGGTCCGCCTGTCACCTCCCCACCTTCATCTGACCATAGAACAGGGTCCCCCTGTCACCTCCCCACCTTCATCTGGCCATAGAACAGGGTCCCCCTGTCACCTCTCCACCTTCATCTGACCATAGAACAGGGTCCCCATGTCACCTCCCCACCTTCATCTGACCATAGAACAGGGTCCCCCTGTCACCTCCCCACCTTCATCTGGCCATAGAACACGGTCCCCCTGTCACCTCTCCACCTTCATCTGGCCATAGAACAGGGTCCCCCTATCACCTCCCCACCTTCATCTGACCATAGAACAGGGTCCCCCTGTCACCTCCCCACCTTCATCTGACCATAGACAGGGTCCCCCTGTCACCTCCCCACCTTCATCTGGCCATAGAACAGGGTCCCCCTGTCACCTCTCCACCTTCATCTGGCCATAGAACAGGGACCCCTGTCACATACCCACCTTCATCTGGCCATAGAACAGGGTCCCCCTGTCAGCTCACCACCTTCATCTGGCCATAGAACAGGGTCCCCCTGTCACCTCTCCACCTTCATCTGGCCATCGAACAGGGTCCCCCTGTCACCTCTCCACCTTAATCTGACCATAGAACAGGGTCCCCCTGTCACCTCCCCACCTTCATCTGGCCATATAACAGGGTCCCCCTGTCAGCTCTCCACCTTCATCTGGCCATAGAACAGGGTCCCCCTGTCACCTCTCCACCTTCATCTGGCCATAGAACAGGGTCCCCTTGTCACCTCCCCACCTTCATCTGACCATAGAACAGGGTCCCCCTGTCACCTCCCCACCTTCATCTGTCCATATAACAGGGTCCCCCTGTCATCTCTCCACCTTCATCTGACCATAGAAGAGGGTCCCCCTGTCACCTCCCGACCTTCATCTGGCCATAGAACAGGGTCCCCCTGTCACCTCTCCACCTTCATCTGACCATAGAACAGGGTCCCCCTGTCACCTCCCCACCTTCATCTGACCATAGAACAGGGTCCCCCTGTCACCTCCCCACCTTCATCTGACCATAGAACAGGGTCCACCTGTCACCTCCCCACCTTCATCTGGCCATAGAACAGGGTCCCCCTGTCACCTCTCCACCTTCATCTGGCCATAGAACAGGGTCCCCCTATCACCTCCCCACCTTCATCTGGCCATAGAACAGGGTCCCCCTGTCACCTCTCCACCTTCATCTGGCCATAGAACAGGGTCCCCCTATCACCTCTCCACCTTCATCTGACCATAGAACAGGGTCCCCCTGTCACCTTTCCACCTTCATCTGGCCATAGAACAGGGTCCCCCTGTCACCTCTCCACCTTCATCTGGCCATAGAAGAGGGTCCCCCTGTCACCTCTCCACCTTCATCTGGCCATAGAAGAGGGTCCCCCTGTCACCTCCTCACCTTCATCTGGCCATAGAACAGGGTCCCCAGTAAGCTCTCCACCTTCATCTGGCCATAGAACAGGGTCCCACTGTCACCTTTCCACCTTCATCTGGCCATAGAACAGGGTCCCCCTGTCACCTCTCCACCTTCATCTGGCCATAGAACTGGGTCCCCCTGTCACCTCTCCACCTTCATCTGGCCATCGAACAGGGTCCCCCTGTCACCTCTCCACCTTCATCTGGCCATCGAACAGGGTCCCCCTGTCACCTCTCCACCTTAATCTGACCATAGAACAGGGTCCCCCTGTCACCTCCCCACCTTCATCTGGCCATATAACAGGGTCCCCCTGTCACCTGTCCACCTTCATCTGACCATAGAACAGGGTCCCCCTGTCATCTCCCCACCTTCATCTGGCCATAGAACAGGGTCCCCCTGTCACCTCTCCACCTTCATCTGACCATAGAACAGGGACCCCTGTCACCTCCCCACCTTCATCTGACCATAGAACAGGGTCCCCCTGTCACCTCTCCACCTTCATCTGGCCATAGAAGAGGGTCCCCCTGTCACCTCTCCACCTTCATCTGGCCATAGAAGAGGGTCCCCCTGTCACCTCTCCACCTTCATCTGGCCATAGAACAGGGTCCCCTGTCACCTCTCCACCTTCATCTGACCATAGAACAGGGTCCCCCTGTCACCTCTCCACCTTCATCTGGCCATAGAACAGGGACCCCTATCACCTCCCCACCTTCATCTGGCCATAAAACAGGGTCCCCCTGTCACCTCTCCACCTTCATCTGACCATAGAACAGGGTCTCCCTGTCACCTCTTCACCTTCATCTGGCCATAGAACAGGGTCCCCCTGTCACCTCTCCACCTTTATCTGGCCATAGAACAGGTACCCCTGTCACCTCTCCACCTTCATCTGACCATAGAACAGGGTCCGCCTGTCACCTCCCCACCTTCATCTGACCATAGAACAGGGTCCCCCTGTCACCTCCCCACCTTCATCTGGCCATAGAACAGGGTCCCCCTGTCACCTCTCCACCTTCATCTGACCATAGAACAGGGTCCCCATGTCACCTCCCCACCTTCATCTGACCATAGAACAGGGTCCCCCTGTCACCTCCCCACCTTCATCTGGCCATAGAACACGGTCCCCCTGTCACCTCTCCACCTTCATCTGGCCATAGAACAGGGTCCCCCTATCACCTCCCCACCTTCATCTGACCATAGAACAGGGTCCCCCTGTCACCTCCCCACCTTCATCTGACCATAGACAGGGTCCCCCTGTCACCTCCCCACCTTCATCTGGCCATAGAACAGGGTCCCCCTGTCACCTCTCCACCTTCATCTGGCCATAGAACAGGGACCCCTGTCACATACCCACCTTCATCTGGCCATAGAACAGGGTCCCCCTGTCAGCTCACCACCTTCATCTGGCCATAGAACAGGGTCCCCCTGTCACCTCTCCACCTTCATCTGGCCATCGAACAGGGTCCCCCTGTCACCTCTCCACCTTAATCTGACCATAGAACAGGGTCCCCCTGTCACCTCCCCACCTTCATCTGGCCATATAACAGGGTCCCCCTGTCACCTGTCCACCTTCATCTGACCATAGAACAGGGTCCCCCTGTCATCTCCCCACCTTCATCTGGCCATAGAACAGGGTCCCCCTGTCACCTCTCCACCTTCATCTTACCATAGAACAGGGTCCCCCTGTCACCTCCCCACCTTCATCTGACCATAGAACAAGGTCCCCCTGTCACCTTCCCACCTTCATCTGGCCATAGAACAGGGACCCCTGTCACCTCTCCACCTTCATCTGGCCATAGAACAGGGTCCCCCTATCACCTCCCCACCTTCATCTGGCCATAGAACAGGGTCCCCCTGTCACCTCTCCACCTTCATCTGGCCATAGAACAGGGTCCCCCTATCACCTCTCCACCTTCATCTGACCATAGAACAGGGTCCCCCTGTCACCTCTCCACCTTTATCTGGCCATAGAACAGGTACCCCTGTCACCTCTCCACCTTCATCTGACCATAGAACAGGGTCCGCCTGTCACCTCCCCACCTTCATCTGACCATAGAACAGGGTCCCCCTGTCACCTCCCCACCTTCATCTGGCCATAGAACAGGGTCCCCCTGTCACCTCTCCACCTTCATCTGACCATAGAACAGGGTCCCCATGTCACCTCCCCACCTTCATCTGACCATAGAACAGGGTCCCCCTGTCACCTCCCCACCTTCATCTGGCCATAGAACACGGTCCCCCTGTCACCTCTCCACCTTCATCTGGCCATAGAACAGGGTCCCCCTATCACCTCCCCACCTTCATCTGACCATAGAACAGGGTCCCCCTGTCACCTCCCCACCTTCATCTGACCATAGACAGGGTCCCCCTGTCACCTCCCCACCTTCATCTGGCCATAGAACAGGGTCCCCCTGTCACCTCTCCACCTTCATCTGGCCATAGAACAGGGACCCCTGTCACATACCCACCTTCATCTGGCCATAGAACAGGGTCCCCCTGTCAGCTCACCACCTTCATCTGGCCATAGAACAGGGTCCCCCTGTCACCTCTCCACCTTCATCTGGCCATCGAACAGGGTCCCCCTGTCACCTCTCCACCTTAATCTGACCATAGAACAGGGTCCCCCTGTCACCTCCCCACCTTCATCTGGCCATATAACAGGGTCCCCCTGTCACCTGTCCACCTTCATCTGACCATAGAACAGGGTCCCCCTGTCATCTCCCCACCTTCATCTGACCATAGAACAGGGTCCCCCTGTCACCTCCCCACCTTCATCTGACCATAGAACAGGGTCCCCCTGTCACCTTCCCACCTTCATCTGGCCATAGAACAGGGACCCCTGTCACCTCCCCACCTTCATCTGGCCATAGAACAGGGTCCCCCTGTCAGCTCTCCACCTTCATCTGGCCATAGAACAGGGTCCCCCTGTCACCTCTCCACCTTCATCTGGCCATAGAACAGGGTCCCCTTGTCACCTCCCCACCTTCATCTGACCATAGAACAGGGTCCCCCTGTCACCTCCCCACCTTCATCTGTCCATATAACAGGGTCCCCCTGTCATCTCTCCACCTTCATCTGACCATAGAAGAGGGTCCCCCTGTCACCTCCCGACCTTCATCTGGCCATAGAACAGGGTCCCCCTGTCACCTCTCCACCTTCATCTGACCATAGAACAGGGTCCCCCTGTCACCTCCCCACCTTCATCTGACCATAGAACAGGGTCCCCCTGTCACCTCCCCACCTTCATCTGACCATAGAACAGGGTCCACCTGTCACCTCCCCACCTTCATCTGGCCATAGAACAGGGTCCCCCTGTCACCTCTCCACCTTCATCTGGCCATAGAACAGGGTCCCCCTATCACCTCCCCACCTTCATCTGGCCATAGAACAGGGTCCCCCTGTCACCTCTCCACCTTCATCTGGCCATAGAACAGGGTCCCCCTATCACCTCTCCACCTTCATCTGACCATAGAACAGGGTCCCCCTGTCACCTTTCCACCTTCATCTGGCCATAGAACAGGGTCCCCCTGTCACCTCTCCACCTTCATCTGGCCATAGAAGAGGGTCCCCCTGTCACCTCTCCACCTTCATCTGGCCATAGAAGAGGGTCCCCCTGTCACCTCCTCACCTTCATCTGGCCATAGAACAGGGTCCCCAGTAAGCTCTCCACCTTCATCTGGCCATAGAACAGGGTCCCACTGTCACCTTTCCACCTTCATCTGGCCATAGAACAGGGTCCCCCTGTCACCTCTCCACCTTCATCTGGCCATAGAACTGGGTCCCCCTGTCACCTCTCCACCTTCATCTGGCCATCGAACAGGGTCCCCCTGTCACCTCTCCACCTTCATCTGGCCATCGAACAGGGTCCCCCTGTCACCTCTCCACCTTAATCTGACCATAGAACAGGGTCCCCCTGTCACCTCCCCACCTTCATCTGGCCATATAACAGGGTCCCCCTGTCACCTGTCCACCTTCATCTGACCATAGAACAGGGTCCCCCTGTCATCTCCCCACCTTCATCTGGCCATAGAACAGGGTCCCCCTGTCACCTCTCCACCTTCATCTGACCATAGAACAGGGACCCCTGTCACCTCCCCACCTTCATCTGACCATAGAACAGGGTCCCCCTGTCACCTTCCCACCTTCATCTGGCCATAGAACAGGGACTCCTGTCACCTCCCCACCTTCATCTGGCCATAGAACAGGGTCCCCCTGTCAGATCTCCACCTTCATCTGGCCATAGAACAGGGTCCCTCTGTCACCTCGCCACCTTCATCTGGCCATAGAACAGGGTCCCCCTGTCACCTCTCCACCTTCATCTGACCATAGAAGAGGGTCCCCCTGTCACCTCCCCACCTTCATCTGTCCATATAACAGGGTCCCCCTGTCACCTCTCCACCTTCATCTGACCATAGAAGAGGGTCCCCCTGTCACCTCCCGACCTTCATCTGGCCATAGAACAGGGTCCCCCTGTCACCTCTCCACCTTCATCTGACCATAGAACAGGGTCCCCCTGTCACCTCCCCACCTTCATCTGACCATAGAACAGGGTCCCCCTGTCACCTCCCCACCTTCATCTGACCATAGAACAGGGTCCCCCTGTCACCTCCCCACCTTCATCTGGCCATAGAACAGGGTCCCCCTGTCACCTCTCCACCTTCATCTGGCCATAGAACAGGGTCCCCCTATCACCTCCCCACCTTCATCTGGCCATAGAACAGGGTCCCCCTGTCACCTCTCCACCTTCATCTGGCCATAGAACAGGGTCCCCCTATCACCTCCCCACCTTCATCTTGCCATAGAACAGGGTCCCCCTGTCACCTCTCCACCTTCATCTGACCATAGAACAGGGTCCCCCTGTCACCTTTCCACCTTCATCTGGCCATAGAACAGGGTCCCCCTGTCACCTCTCCACCTTCATCTGGCCATAGAAGAGGGTCCCCCTGTCACCTCTCCACCTTCATCTGGCCATAGAAGAGGGTCCCCCTGTCACCTCTCCACCTTCATCTGGCCATAGAACAGGGTCCCCTGTCACCTCTCCACCTTCATCTGACCATAGAACAGGGTCCCCCTGTCACCTCTCCACCTTCATCTGGCCATAGAACAGGGACCCCTATCACCTCCCCACCTTCATCTGGCCATAAAACAGGGTCCCCCTCTCACCTCTCCACCTTCATCTGACCATAGAACAGGGTCTCCCTGTCACCTCTTCACCTTCATCTGGCCATAGAACAGGGTCCCCCTGTCACCTCTCCACCTTTATCTGGCCATAGAACAGGTACCCCTGTCACCTCTCCACCTTCATCTGACCATAGAACAGGGTCCGCCTGTCACCTCCCCACCTTCATCTGACCATAGAACAGGGTCCCCCTGTCACCTCCCCACCTTCATCTGGCCATAGAACAGGGTCCCCCTGTCACCTCTCCACCTTCATCTGACCATAGAACAGGGTCCCCATGTCACCTCCCCACCTTCATCTGACCATAGAACAGGGTCCCCCTGTCACCTCCCCACCTTCATCTGGCCATAGAACACGGTCCCCCTGTCACCTCTCCACCTTCATCTGGCCATAGAACAGGGTCCACCTGTCACCTCCCCACCTTCATCTGGCCATAGAACAGGGTCCCCCTGTCACCTCTCCACCTTCATCTGGCCATAGAACAGGGTCCCCCTGTCACCTCTCCACCTTCATCTGGCCATAGAACAGGGACCCCTGTCACATACCCACCTTCATCTGGCCATAGAACAGGGTCCCCCTGTCAGCTCACCACCTTCATCTGGCCATAGAACAGGGTCCCCCTGTCACCTCTCCACCTTCATCTGGCCATCGAACAGGGTCCCCCTGTCACCTCTCCACCTTAATCTGACCATAGAACAGGGTCCCCCTGTCACCTCCCCACCTTCATCTGGCCATATAACAGGGTCCCCCTGTCACCTGTCCACCTTCATCTGACCATAGAACAGGGTCCCCCTGTCATCTCCCCACCTTCATCTGGCCATAGAACAGGGTCCCCCTGTCACCTCTCCACCTTCATCTGACCATAGAACAGGGTCCCCCTGTCACCTCCCCACCTTCATCTGACCATAGAACAAGGTCCCCCTGTCACCTTCCCACCTTCATCTGGCCATAGAACAGGGACCCCTGTCACCTCCCCACCTTCATCTGGCCATAGAACAGGGTCCCCCTGTCAGCTCTCCACCTTCATCTGGCCATAGAACAGGGTCCCCCTGTCACCTCTCCACCTTCATCTGGCCATAGAACAGGGTCCCCTTGTCACCTCCCCACCTTCATCTGACCATAGAACAGGGTCCCCCTGTCACCTCCCCACCTTCATCTGTCCATATAACAGGGTCCCCCTGTCACCTCTCCACCTTCATCTGACCATAGAAGAGGGTCCCCCTGTCACCTCCCGACCTTCATCTGGCCATAGAACAGGGTCCCCCTGTCACCTCTCCACCTTCATCTGACCATAGAACAGGGTCCCCCTGTCACCTCCCCACCTTCATCTGACCATAGAACAGGGTCCCCCTGTCACCTCCCCACCTTCAGCTGACCATAGAACAGGGTCCACCTGTCACCTCCCCACCTTCATCTGGCCATAGAACAGGGTCCCCCTGTCACCTCTCCACCTTCATCTGGCCATAGAACAGGGTCCCCCTATCACCTCCCCACCTTCATCTGGCCATAGAACAGGGTCCCCCTGTCACCTCTCCACCTTCATCTGGCCATAGAACAGGGTCCCCCTATCACCTCTCCACCTTCATCTGACCATAGAACAGGGTCCCCCTGTCACCTCTCCACCTTTATCTGGCCATAGAACAGGTACCCCTGTCACCTCTCCACCTTCATCTGACCATAGAACAGGGTCCGCCTGTCACCTCCCCACCTTCATCTGACCATAGAACAGGGTCCCCCTGTCACCTCCCCACCTTCATCTGGCCATAGAACAGGGTCCCCCTGTCACCTCTCCACCTTCATCTGACCATAGAACAGGGTCCCCATGTCACCTCCCCACCTTCATCTGACCATAGAACAGGGTCCCCCTGTCACCTCCCCACCTTCATCTGGCCATAGAACACGGTCCCCCTGTCACCTCTCCACCTTCATCTGGCCATAGAACAGGGTCCCCCTATCACCTCCCCACCTTCATCTGACCATAGAACAGGGTCCCCCTGTCACCTCCCCACCTTCATCTGACCATAGACAGGGTCCCCCTGTCACCTCCCCACCTTCATCTGGCCATAGAACAGGGTCCCCCTGTCACCTCTCCACCTTCATCTGGCCATAGAACAGGGACCCCTGTCACATACCCACCTTCATCTGGCCATAGAACAGGGTCCCCCTGTCAGCTCACCACCTTCATCTGGCCATAGAACAGGGTCCCCCTGTCACCTCTCCACCTTCATCTGGCCATCGAACAGGGTCCCCCTGTCACCTCTCCACCTTAATCTGACCATAGAACAGGGTCCCCCTGTCACCTCCCCACCTTCATCTGGCCATATAACAGGGTCCCCCTGTCACCTGTCCACCTTCATCTGACCATAGAACAGGGTCCCCCTGTCATCTCCCCACCTTCATCTGGCCATAGAACAGGGTCCCCCTGTCACCTCTCCACCTTCATCTGACCATAGAACAGGGTCCCCCTGTCACCTCCCCACCTTCATCTGACCATAGAACAGGGTCCCCCTGTCACCTTCCCACCTTCATCTGGCCATAGAACAGGGACCCCTGTCACCTCCCCACCTTCATCTGGCCATAGAACAGGGTCCCCCTGTCAGCTCTCCACCTTCATCTGGCCATAGAACAGGGTCCCCCTGTCACCTCTCCACCTTCATCTGGCCATAGAACAGGGTCCCCTTGTCACCTCCCCACCTTCATCTGACCATAGAACAGGGTCCCCCTGTCACCTCCCCACCTTCATCTGTCCATATAACAGGGTCCCCCTGTCATCTCTCCACCTTCATCTGACCATAGAAGAGGGTCCCCCTGTCACCTCCCGACCTTCATCTGGCCATAGAACAGGGTCCCCCTGTCACCTCTCCACCTTCATCTGACCATAGAACAGGGTCCCCCTGTCACCTCCCCACCTTCATCTGACCATAGAACAGGGTCCCCCTGTCACCTCCCCACCTTCATCTGACCATAGAACAGGGTCCACCTGTCACCTCCCCACCTTCATCTGGCCATAGAACAGGGTCCCCCTGTCACCTCTCCACCTTCATCTGGCCATAGAACAGGGTCCCCCTATCACCTCCCCACCTTCATCTGGCCATAGAACAGGGTCCCCCTGTCACCTCTCCACCTTCATCTGGCCATAGAACAGGGTCCCCCTATCACCTCTCCACCTTCATCTGACCATAGAACAGGGTCCCCCTGTCACCTTTCCACCTTCATCTGGCCATAGAACAGGGTCCCCCTGTCACCTCTCCACCTTCATCTGGCCATAGAAGAGGGTCCCCCTGTCACCTCTCCACCTTCATCTGGCCATAGAAGAGGGTCCCCCTGTCACCTCCTCACCTTCATCTGGCCATAGAACAGGGTCCCCAGTAAGCTCTCCACCTTCATCTGGCCATAGAACAGGGTCCCACTGTCACCTTTCCACCTTCATCTGGCCATAGAACAGGGTCACCCTGTCACCTCTCCACCTTCATCTGACCATAGAACAGGGTCCCCCTGTCACCTCTCCACTTTCATCTGGCCATAGAAAAGGGTCCCCCTGTCACCTCTCCACCTTCATCTGGCCATAGAACAGGGTCCCCCTATCACCTCCCCACCTTCATCTGGCCATAGAACAGGGTCCCCCTGTCACCTCTCCACCTTCATCTGACCATAGAACAGGGTCCCCCTGTCACCTCTCCACCTTCATCTGGCCATAGAACAGGGACCCCTATCACCTCCCCACCTTCATCTGGCCATAAAACAGGGTCCCCCTGTCACCTACCCACCTTCATCTGGCCATAGAACAGGGTCCCCCTGTCACCTCCCCACCTTCATCTGGCCATAGAACAGGGTCCCCCTGTCACCTCTCCACCTTCATCTGACCATAGAACAGGGTCCCCATGTCACCTCCCCACCTTCATCTGACCATAGAACAGGGTCCCCCTGTCACCTCCCCACCTTCATCTGACAATAGAACAGGGTCCCCCTATCACATCCCCACCTACATCTGGCCATAAAACAGGGTCCCCCTGTCACCTCTCCACCTTCATCTGACCATAGAACAGGGTCCCCCTGTCACCCCTCCACCTTCATCTGGCCATAGAACAGGGTCCCCCTGTCACCTCTCCACCTTCATCTGGCCATAGAACAGGGTCCCCCTGTCACCTCTCCACCTTCATCTGACCATAGAACAGGGTCCCCCTGTCACCTCCCCACCTTCATCTGGCCATATAACAGGGTCCGCCTGTCACCTCCCCACCTTCATCTGACCATAGAACAGGGTCCCCCTGTCACCTCCCCACCTTCATCTGACCATAGAACAGGGTCCCCCTGTCACCTCCCCACCTTCATCTGGCCATAGAACAGGGTCCCCCTGTCACCTCTCCACCTTCATCTGGCCATAGAACAGGGATCCCTGTCACCTACCCATCTTCATCTGGCCATAGAACAGGGTCCCCCTGTCAGCTCTCCACCTTCATCTGGCCATAGAACAGGGTCCCCCTGTCACCTCTCCACCTTCATCTGGCCATAGAACAGGGTCCCCCTGTCACCTCTCCACCTTCATCTGACCATAGAACAGGGTCCCCCTGTCACCTCCCCACCTTCATCTGGCCCTATAACAGGGTCCCCCTGTCACCTCTCCACCTTCATCTGACCATAGAACAGGGTCCCCCTGTCACCTCCCCACCTTCATCTGGCCATAGAACAGGGTCCCCCTGTCACCTCCCCACCTTCATCTGGCCATAGAACAGTGTCCCCCAGTCAGCTCTCCACCTTCATCTGGCCATAGAACAGGGTCCCCCTGTCACCTCCCCACCTTCATCTGGCCATAGAACAGGGTCCCCCTGTCACCTCTCCACCTTCATCTGACCATAGAACAGGGTCCCCCTGTCACCTAACCACCTTCATCTGGCCATAGATCAAGGTCCCCCTGTCACCTCTCCACCTTCATCTGGCCATAGAACAGGGTCCCCCTGTCACCTCTCCACCTTCATCTGACCATAGAACAGGGTCCCCCTGTCACCTCTCCATCTTCATCTGGCCATAGAACAGGGTCCCCCTGTCAGCTCCCCACCTTCATCTGGCCATAGAACAGGGTCCCCCTGTCACCTCTCCACCTTCATCTGGCCATCGAACAGGGTCCCCCTGTCACCTCTCCACCTTCATCTGACCATAGAACAGGGTCCCCCTGTCACCTCCCCACCTTCATCTGGCCATATAACAGGGTCCCCCTGTCACCTCTCCACCTTCATCTGACCATAGAACAGGGTCCCCCTGTCACCTCCCCACCTTCATCTGGCCATAGAACAAGGTCCCCCTGTCACCTCTCCACCTTCATCTGACCATAGAACAGGGTCCCCCTGTCACCTCCCCACCTTCATCTGACCATAGAACAGGGTCCCCCTGTCACCTCCCCACCTTCATCTGGCCATAGAACAGGGACCCCTGTCACCTCCCCACGTTCATCTGGCCATAGAACAGGGTCCCCCTTCTCAGCTCTCCACCTTCATCTGGCCATAGAACAGGGTCCCCCTGTCACCTTTCCACCTTCATCTGGCCATAGAACAGGCTCCCCCTGTCACCTCTCCACCTTCATCTGACCATTGAACAGGGTCCCCCTGTCACCTCCCCACCTTCATCTGTCCATATAACAGGGTCCCCCTGTCACCTCTCCACCTTCATCTGACCATAGAAGAAGGTCCCCCTGTCAACTCCCCACCTTCATCTGGCCATAGAACAGGGTCCCCCTGTCACCTCCCCACCTTCATCTGGCCATAGAACAGGGTCCCCGTGTCAGCTCTCCACCTTCATCTGGCCATAGAACAGGGTCCCCCTGTCACCTCTCCACCTTCATCTGGCCATAGAACAGGGTCCCCCTGTCACCTCTCCACATTCATCTGACATAGAACAGGGTCCCCCTGTCACCTCCCCACCTTCATCTGGCTATAGAACAGGGTCTCCCTGCCACCCCCCCACCTTCATCTGGCCATAGAACAGGGTCCCCCTGTCACTCACCTCTCAACCTTCAACTGGCCATAGAACAGGGTCCCCCTCTCACCTCTCCACCTTCATCTGGCCATAGAACAGGGTCCCCCTGTCACTCACCTCTCAACCTTCAACTGGCCATAGAACAGGGTCCCCCTGTCACCTCTCCATCTTCATATGGCCATAGAACAGGGTCCCCCTGCCAACCGCCCACCTTCATCTGGCCATAGAACAGCATTCCCCTGTCACCTCTCCACCTTCATCTGGCCATAGAACAGGGTCCCCCTGTCACCTCCCCACTTCATCTGGCCATAGAACAGGGACGCCTGTCACCTACCCACCTTCATCTGGCCATAGAACAGGGTCCCCCTGTCACCTCCCAACCTTCATCTGGCCATAGAACAGGGTCCCCCTGTCACCTCTCCACCTTCATCTGGCCATAGAACAGGGTCCCCCTGTCACCTCTCCACCTTCATCTGGCCATAGAACAGGGACCCCTGTCACCTACCCATCTTCATCTGGCCATAGAACAGGGTCCCCCTGTCAGCTCTCCACCTTCATCTGGCCATAGAACAGGGTCCCCCTGTCACCTCTCCACCTTCATCTGGCCATAGAACAGGGTCCCCCTGTCACCTCTCCACCTTCATCTGACCATAGAACAGGGTCCCCCTGTCACCTCCCCACCTTCATCTGGCCCTATAACAGGGTCCCCCTGTCACCTCTCCACCTTCATCTGACCATAGAACAGGGTCCCCCTGTCACCTCCCCACCTTCATCTGGCCATAGAACAGGGTCCCCCTGTCACCTCCCCACCTTCATCTGGCCATAGAACAGTGTCCCCCAGTCAGCTCTCCACCTTCATCTGGCCATAGAACAGGGTCCCCCTGTCACCTCCCCACCTTCATCTGGCCATTGAACAGGGTCCCCCTGTCACCTCTCCACCTTCATCTGACCATAGAACAGGGTCCCCCTGTCACCTAACCACCTTCATCTGGCCATAGATCAAGGTCCCCCTGTCACCTCTCCACCTTCATCTGGCCATAGAACAGGGTCCCCCTGTCACCTCTCCACCTTCATCTGACCATAGAACAGGGTCCCCCTGTCACCTCTCCATCTTCATCTGGCCATAGAACAGGGTCCCCCTGTCAGCTCTCCACCTTCATCTGGCCATAGAACAGGGTCCCCCTGTCACCTCTCCACCTTCATCTGGCCATCGAACAGGGTCCCCCTGTCACCTCTCCACCTTCATCTGACCATAGAACAGGGTCCCCCTGTCACCTCCCCACCTTCATCTGGCCATATAACAGGGTCCCCCTGTCACCTCTCCACCTTCATCTGACCATAGAACAGGGTCCCCCTGTCACCTCCCCACCTTCATCTGGCCATAGAACAGGGTCCCCCTGTCACCTCTCCACCTTCATCTGACCATAGAACAGGGTCCCCCTGTCACCTCCCCACCTTCATCTGACCATAGAACAGGGTCCCCCTGTCACCTCCCCACCTTCATCTGGCCATAGAACAGGGACCCCTGTCACCTCCCCACGTTCATCTGGCCATAGAACAGGGTCCCCCTTCTCAGCTCTCCACCTTCATCTGGCCATAGAACAGGGTCCCCCTGTCACCTTTCCACCTTCATCTGGCCATAGAACAGGCTCCCCCTGTCACCTCTCCACCTTCATCTGACCATTGAACAGGGTCCCCCTGTCACCTCCCCACCTTCATCTGTCCATATAACAGGGTCCCCCTGTCACCTCTCCACCTTCATCTGACCATAGAAGAAGGTCCCCCTGTCAACTCCCCACCTTCATCTGGCCATAGAACAGGGTCCCCCTGTCACCTCTCCACCTACATCTGACCATAGAACAGGGTCCCCCTGTCACCTCCCCACCTTCATCTGGCCATAGAACAGGGTCCCCGTGTCAGCTCTCCACCTTCATCTGGCCATAGAACAGGGTCCCCCTGTCACCTCTCCACCTTCATCTGGCCATAGAACAGGGTCCCCCTGTCACCTCTCCACATTCATCTGACATAGAACAGGGTCCCCCTGTCACCTCCCCACCTTCATCTGGCTATAGAACAGGGTCTCCCTGCCACCCCCCCACCTTCATCTGGCCATAGAACAGGGTCCCCCTGTCACTCACCTCTCAACCTTCAACTGGCCATAGAACAGGGTCCCCCTCTCACCTCTCCACCTTCATCTGGCCATAGAACAGGGTCCCCCTGTCACTCACCTCTCAACCTTCAACTGGCCATAGAACAGGGTCCCCCTGTCACCTCTCCATCTTCATATGGCCATAGAACAGGGTCCCCCTGCCAACCGCCCACCTTCATCTGGCCATAGAACAGCATTCCCCTGTCACCTCTCCACCTTCATCTGGCCATAGAACAGGGTCCCCCTGTCACCTCCCCACTTCATCTGGCCATAGAACAGGGACGCCTGTCACCTACCCACCTTCATCTGGCCATAGAACAGGGTCCCCCTGTCACCTCCCAACCTTCATCTGGCCATAGAACAGGGTCCCCCTGTCACCTCTCCACCTTCATCTGGCCATAGAACAGGGACCCCTGTCACCTCTCCACCTTCATCTGGCCATAGAACAGGGTCCCCCTGTCACCTCTCCACCTTCATCTGGCCATAGAACAGGGACCCCTGTCACCTCTCCACCTTCATCTGGCCATAGAACAGGGTCCCCCTGTCACCTCTCAACCTTCATCTTACCATAGAACAGGGTCCCCCTGTCACCTCCCCACCTTCATCTGGCCATAGAACAGGGACGCCTGTCACCTGCTCACCTTCATCTGGCCATAGAACAGGGTCCCCCTGTCATCTCTCCACCTTCATCTGGCCATAGAACAGGGTCCCCCTGTCACCTCTCCACCTTCATCTTGCCATAGAACAGGGACCCCTGTCACCTCTCCACCTTCATCTGGCCATAGAACAGGTTCCCCCTGTCACCTCTCAACCTTCATCTGGCCATAGAACAGGGTCCCCCTGTCACCTCCCCACCTTCATCTGACAATAGAACAGGGTCCCCCTATCACATCCCCACCTACATCTGGCCATAAAACAGGGTCCCCCTGTCACCTCTCCACCTTCATCTGACCATAGAACAGGGTCCCCCTGTCACCCCTCCACCTTCATCTGGCCATAGAACAGGGTCCACCTGTCACCTCCCCACCTTCATCTGGCCATAGAACAGGGTCCCCCTGTCACCTCTCCACCTTCATCTGGCCATAGAACAGGGTCCCCCTATCACCTCCCCACCTTCATCTGGCCATAGAACAGGGTCCCCCTGTCACCTCTCCACCTTCATCTGGCCATAGAACAGGGTCCCCCTATCACCTCTCCACCTTCATCTGACCATAGAACAGGGTCCCCCTGTCACCTTTCCACCTTCATCTGGCCATAGAACAGGGTCCCCCTGTCACCTCTCCACCTTCATCTGGCCATAGAAGAGGGTCCCCCTGTCACCTCTCCACCTTCATCTGGCCATAGAAGAGGGTCCCCCTGTCACCTCCTCACCTTCATCTGGCCATAGAACAGGGTCCCCAGTCAGCTCTCCACCTTCATCTGGCCATAGAACAGGGTCCCACTGTCACCTTTCCACCTTCATCTGGCCATAGAACAGGGTCCCCCTGTCACCTCTCCACCTTCATCTGACCATAGAACAGGGTCCCCCTGTCACCTCTCCACTTTCATCTGGCCATAGAAAAGGGTCCCCCTGTCACCTCTCCACCTTCATCTGGCCATAGAACAGGGTCCCCCTATCACCTCCCCACCTTCATCTGGCCATAAAACAGGGTCCCCCTGTCACCTCTCCACCTTCATCTGACCATAGAACAGGGTCCCCCTGTCACCTCTCCACCTTCATCTGGCCATAGAACAGGGACCCCTATCACCTCCCCACCTTCATCTGGCCATAAAACAGGGTCCCCCTGTCACCTACCCACCTTCATCTGGCCATAGAACAGGGTCCCCCTGTCACCTCCCCACCTTCATCTGGCCATAGAACAGGGTCCCCCTGTCACCTCTCCACCTTCATCTGACCATAGAACAGGGTCCCCATGTCACCTCCCCACCTTCATCTGACCATAGAACAGGGTCCCCCTGTCACCTCCCCACCTTCATCTGACAATAGAACAGGGTCCCCCTATCACATCCCCACCTACATCTGGCCATAAAACAGGGTCCCCCTGTCACCTCTCCACCTTCATCTGACCATAGAACAGGGTCCCCCTGTCACCCCTCCACCTTCATCTGGCCATAGAACAGGGTCCCCCTGTCACCTCTCCACCTTCATCTGGCCATAGAACAGGGTCCCCCTGTCACCTCTCCACCTTCATCTGACCATAGAACAGGGTCCCCCTGTCACCTCCCCACCTTCATCTGGCCATATAACAGGGTCCGCCTGTCACCTCCCCACCTTCATCTGACCATAGAACAGGGTCCCCCTGTCACCTCCCCACCTTCATCTGACCATAGAACAGGGTCCCCCTGTCACCTCCCCACCTTCATCTGGCCATAGAACAGGGTCCCCCTGTCACCTCTCCACCTTCATCTGGCCATAGAACAGGGACCCCTGTCACCTACCCATCTTCATCTGGCCATAGAACAGGGTCCCCCTGTCAGCTCTCCACCTTCATCTGGCCATAGAACAGGGTCCCCCTGTCACCTCTCCACCTTCATCTGGCCATAGAACAGGGTCCCCCTGTCACCTCTCCACCTTCATCTGACCATAGAACAGGGTCCCCCTGTCACCTCCCCACCTTCATCTGGCCCTATAACAGGGTCCCCCTGTCACCTCTCCACCTTCATCTGACCATAGAACAGGGTCCCCCTGTCACCTCCCCACCTTCATCTGGCCATAGAACAGGGTCCCCCTGTCACCTCCCCACCTTCATCTGGCCATAGAACAGTGTCCCCCAGTCAGCTCTCCACCTTCATCTGGCCATAGAACAGGGTCCCCCTGTCACCTCCCCACCTTCATCTGGCCATAGAACAGGGTCCCCCTGTCACCTCTCCACCTTCATCTGACCATAGAACAGGGTCCCCCTGTCACCTAACCACCTTCATCTGGCCATAGATCAAGGTCCCCCTGTCACCTCTCCACCTTCATCTGGCCATAGAACAGGGTCCCCCTGTCACCTCTCCACCTTCATCTGACCATAGAACAGGGTCCCCCTGTCACCTCTCCATATTCATCTGGCCATACAACAGGGTCACCCTGTCAGCTCTCCACCTTCATCTGGCCATAGAACAGGGTCCCCCTGTCACCTCTCCACCTTCATCTGGCCATCGAACAGGGTCCCCCTGTCACCTCTCCACCTTCATCTGACCATAGAACAGGGTCCCCCTGTCACCTCCCCACCTTCATCTGGCCATATAACAGGGTCCCCCTGTCACCTCTCCACCTTCATCTGACCATAGAACAGGGTCCCCCTGTCACCTCCCCACCTTCATCTGGCCATAGAACAGGGTCCCCCTGTCACCTCTCCACCTTCATCTGACCATAGAACAGGGTCCCCCTGTCACCTCCCCACCTTCATCTGACCATAGAACAGGGTCCCCCTGTCACCTCCCCACCTTCATCTGGCCATAGAACAGGGTCCCCCTGTCACCTCCCCACCTTCATCTGGCCATAGAACAGTGTCCCCCAGTCAGCTCTCCACCTTCATCTGGCCATAGAACAGGGTCCCCCTGTCACCTCCCCACCTTCATCTGGCCATAGAACAGGGTCCCCCTGTCTCCTCTCCACCTTCATCTGACCATAGAACAGGGTCCCCCTGTCACCTAACCACCTTCATCTGGCCATAGATCAAGGTCCCCCTGTCACCTCTCCACCTTCATCTGGCCATAGAACAGGCTCCCCCTGTCACCTCTCCACCTTCATCTGACCATTGAACAGGGTCCCCCTGTCACCTCCCCACCTTCATCTGTCCATATAACAGGGTCCCCCTGTCACCTCTCCACCTTCATCTGACCATAGAAGAGGGTCCCCCTGTCAACTCCCCACCTTCATCTGGCCATAGAACAGGGTCCCCCTGTCACCTCTCCACCTACATCTGACCATAGAACAGGGTCCCCCTGTCACCTCCCCACCTTCATCTGGCCATAGAACAGGGTCCCCGTGTCAGCTCTCCACCTTCATCTGGCCATAGAACAGGGTCCCCCTGTCACCTCTCCACCTTCATCTGGCCATAGAACAGGGTCCCCCTGTCACCTCTCCACATTCATCTGACATAGAACAGGGTCCCCCTGTCACCTCCCCACCTTCATCTGGCTATAGAACAGGGTCTCCCTGCCACCCCCCCACCTTCATCTGGCCATAGAACAGGGTCCCCCTGTCACTCACCTCTCAACCTTCAACTGGCCATAGAACAGGGTCCCCCTCTCACCTCTCCACCTTCATCTGGCCATAGAACAGGGTCCCCCTGTCACTCACCTCTCAACCTTCAACTGGCCATAGAACAGGGTCCCCCTGTCACCTCTCCATCTTCATATGGCCATAGAACAGGGTCCCCCTGCCAACCGCCCACCTTCATCTGGCCATAGAACAGCATTCCCCTGTCACCTCACCACCTTCATCTGGCCATAGAACAGGGTCCCCCTGTCACCTCCCCACTTCATCTGGCCATAGAACAGGGACGCCTGTCACCTACCCACCTTCATCTGGCCATAGAACAGGGTCCCCCTGTCACCTCCCAACCTTTATCTGGCCATAGAACAGGGTCCCCCTGTCACCTCTCCACCTTCATCTGGCCATAGAACAGGGACCCCTGTCACCTCTCCACCTTCATCTGGCCATAGAACAGGGTCCCCCTGTCACCTCTCCACCATCATCTGGCCATAGAACAGGGACCCCTGTCACCTCTCCACCTTCATCTGGCCATAGAACAGGGTCCCCCTGTCACCTCTCAACCTTCATCTTACCATAGAACAGGGTCCCCATGTCACCTCCCCACCTTCATCTGGCCATAGAACAGGGACGCCTGTCACCTGCTCACCTTCATCTGGCCATAGAACAGGGTCCCCCTGTCATCTCTCCACCTTCATCTGGCCATAGAACAGGGTCCCCCTGTCACCTCTCCACCTTCATCTTGCCATAGAACAGGGACCCCTGTCACCTCTCCACCTTCATCTGGCCATAGAACAGGTTCCCCCTGTCACCTCTCAACCTTCATCTGGCCATAGAACAGGGTCCCCCTGTCACCTCCCCACCTTCATCTGACAATAGAACAGGGTCCCCCTATCACATCCCCACCTACATCTGGCCATAAAACAGGGTCCCCCTGTCACCTCTCCACCTTCATCTGACCATAGAACAGGGTCCCCCTGTCACCCCTCCACCTTCATCTGGCCATAGAACAGGGGCCACCTGTCACCTCCCCACCTTCATCTGGCCATAGAACAGGGTCCCCCTGTCACCTCTCCACCTTCATCTGGCCATAGAACAGGGTCCCCCTATCACCTCCCCACCTTCATCTGGCCATAGAACAGGGTCCCCCTGTCACCTCTCCACCTTCATCTGGCCATAGAACAGGGTCCCGCTATCACCTCTCCACCTTCATCTGACCATAGAACAGGGTCCCCCTGTCACCTTTCCACCTTCATCTGGCCATAGAACAGGGTACCCCTGTCACCTCTCCACCTTCATCTGGCCATAGAAGAGGGTCCCCCTGTCACCTCTCCACCTTCATCTGGCCATAGAAGAGGGTCCCCCTGTCACCTCCTCACCTTCATCTGGCCATAGAACAGGGTCCCCAGTCAGCTCTCCACCTTCATCTGGCCATAGAACAGGGTCCCACTGTCACCTTTCCACCTTCATCTGGCCATAGAACAGGGTCCCCCTGTCACCTCTCCACCTTCATCTGACCATAGAACAGGGTCCCCCTGTCACCTCTCCACTTTCATCTGGCCATAGAAAAGGGTCCCCCTGTCACCTCTCCACCTTCATCTGGCCATAGAACAGGGTCCCCCTATCACCTCCCCACCTTCATCTGGCCATAGAACAGGGTCCCCCTGTCACCTCTCCACCTTCATCTGACCATAGAACAGGGTCCCCCTGTCACCTCTCCACCTTCATCTGGCCATAGAACAGGGACCCCTATCACCTCCCCACCTTCATCTGGCCATAAAACAGGGTCCCCCTGTCACCTACCCACCTTCATCTGGCCATAGAACAGGGTCCCCCTGTCACCTCCCCACCTTCATCTGGCCATAGAACAGGGTCCCCCTGTCACCTCTCCACCTTCATCTGACCATAGAACAGGGTCCCCATGTCACCTCCCCACCTTCATCTGACCATAGAACAGGGTCCCCCTGTCACCTCCCCACCTTCATCTGACAATAGAACAGGGTCCCCCTATCACATCCCCACCTACATCTGGCCATAAAACAGGGTCCCCCTGTCACCTCTCCACCTTCATCTGACCATAGAACAGGGTCCCCCTGTCACCCCTCCACCTTCATCTGGCCATAGAACAGGGTCCCCCTGTCACCTCTCCACCTTCATCTGGCCATAGAACAGGGTCCCCCTGTCACCTCTCCACCTTCATCTGACCATAGAACAGGGTCCCCCTGTCACCTCCCCACCTTCATCTGGCCATATAACAGGGTCCGCCTGTCACCTCCCCACCTTCATCTGACCATAGAACAGGGTCCCCCTGTCACCTCCCCACCTTCATCTGACCATAGAACAGGGTCCCCCTGTCACCTCCCCACCTTCATCTGGCCATAGAACAGGGTCCCCCTGTCACCTCTCCACCTTCATCTGGCCATAGAACAGGGACCCCTGTCACCTACCCATCTTCATCTGGCCATAGAACAGGGTCCCCCTGTCAGCTCTCCACCTTCATCTGGCCATAGAACAGGGTCCCCCTGTCACCTCTCCACCTTCATCTGGCCATAGAACAGGGTCCCCCTGTCACCTCTCCACCTTCATCTGACCATAGAACAGGGTCCCCCTGTCACCTCCCCACCTTCATCTGGCCCTATAACAGGGTCCCCCTGTCACCTCTCCACCTTCATCTGACCATAGAACAGGGTCCCCCTGTCACCTCCCCACCTTCATCTGGCCATAGAACAGGGTCCCCCTGTCACCTCCCCACCTTCATCTGGCCATAGAACAGTGTCCCCCAGTCAGCTCTCCACCTTCATCTGGCCATAGAACAGGGTCCCCCTGTCACCTCCCCACCTTCATCTGGCCATAGAACAGGGTCCCCCTGTCACCTCTCCACCTTCATCTGACCATAGAACAGGGTCCCCCTGTCACCTAACCACCTTCATCTGGCCATAGATCAAGGTCCCCCTGTCACCTCTCCACCTTCATCTGGCCATAGAACAGGGTCCCCCTGTCACCTCTCCACCTTCATCTGACCATAGAACAGGGTCCCCCTGTCACCTCTCCATCTTCATCTGGCCATAGAACAGGGTCACCCTGTCAGCTCTCCACCTTCATCTGGCCATAGAACAGGGTCCCCCTGTCACCTCTCCACCTTCATCTGGCCATCGAACAGGGTCCCCCTGTCACCTCTCCACCTTCATCTGACCATAGAACAGGGTCCCCCTGTCACCTCCCCACCTTCATCTGGCCATATAACAGGGTCCCCCTGTCACCTCTCCACCTTCATCTGACCATAGAACAGGGTCCCCCTGTCACCTCCCCACCTTCATCTGGCCATAGAACAGGGTCCCCCTGTCACCTCTCCACCTTCATCTGACCATAGAACAGGGTCCCCCTGTCACCTCCCCACCTTCATCTGACCATAGAACAGGGTCCCCCTGTCACCTCCCCACCTTCATCTGGCCATAGAACAGGGTCCCCCTGTCACCTCCCCACCTTCATCTGGCCATAGAACAGTGTCCCCCAGTCAGCTCTCCACCTTCATCTGGCCATAGAACAGGGTCCCCCTGTCACCTCCCCACCTTCATCTGGCCATAGAACAGGGTCCCCCTGTCACCTCTCCACCTTCATCTGACCATAGAACAGGGTCCCCCTGTCACCTAACCACCTTCATCTGGCCATAGATCAAGGTCCCCCTGTCACCTCTCCACCTTCATCTGGCCATAGAACAGGCTCCCCCTGTCACCTCTCCACCTTCATCTGACCATTGAACAGGGTCCCCCTGTCACCTCCCCACCTTCATCTGTCCATATAACAGGGTCCCCCTGTCACCTCTCCACCTTCATCTGACCATAGAAGAGGGTCCCCCTGTCAACTCCCCACCTTCATCTGGCCATAGAACAGGGTCCCCCTGTCACCTCTCCACCTACATCTGACCATAGAACAGGGTCCCCCTGTCACCTCCCCACCTTCATCTGGCCATAGAACAGGGTCCCCGTGTCAGCTCTCCACCTTCATCTGGCCATAGAACAGGGTCCCCCTGTCACCTCTCCACCTTCATCTGGCCATAGAACAGGGTCCCCCTGTCACCTCTCCACATTCATCTGACATAGAACAGGGTCCCCCTGTCACCTCCCCACCTTCATCTGGCTATAGAAAAGGGTCTCCCTGCCACCCCCCCACCTTCATCTGGCCATAGAACAGGGTCCCCCTGTCACTCACCTCTCAACCTTCAACTGGCCATAGAACAGGGTCCCCCTCTCACCTCTCCACCTTCATCTGGCCATAGAACAGGGTCCCCCTGTCACTCACCTCTCAACCTTCAACTGGCCATAGAACAGGGTCCCCCTGTCACCTCTCCATCTTCATATGGCCATAGAACAGGGTCCCCCTGCCAACCGCCCACCTTCATCTGGCCATAGAACAGGGTCCCCCTTCTCAGCTCTCCACCTTCATCTGGCCATAGAACAGGGTCCCCCTGTCACCTTTCCACCTTCATCTGGCCATAGAACAGGGTCCCCCTGTCACCTCTCCACCTTCATCTGACCATTGAACAGGGTCCCCCTGTCACCTCCCCACCTTCATCTGTCCATATAACAGGGTCCCCCTGTCACCTCTCCACCTTCATCTGACCATAGAAGAGGGTCCCCCTGTCAACTCCCCACCTTCATCTGGCCATTGAACAGGGTCCCCCTGTCACCTCTCCACCTACATCTGACCATAGAACAGGGTCCCCCTGTCACCTCCCCACCTTCATCTGGCCATAGAACAGGGTCCCCGTGTCAGCTCTCCACCTTCATCTGGCCATAGAACAGGGTCCCCCTGTCACCTCTCCACCTTCATCTGGCCATAGAACAGGGTCCCCCTGTCACCTCTCCACATTCATCTGACATAGAACAGGGTCCCCCTGTCACCTCCCCACCTTCATCTGGCTATAGAACAGGGTCTCCCTGCCACCCCCCCACCTTCATCTGGCCATAGAACAGGGTCCCCCTGTCACTCACCTCTCAACCTTCAACTGGCCATAGAACAGGGTCCCCCTCTCACCTCTCCACCTTCATCTGGCCATAGAACAGGGTCCCCCTGTCACTCACCTCTCAACCTTCAACTGGCCATAGAACAGGGTCCCCCTGTCACCTCTCCATCTTCATATGGCCATAGAACAGGGTCCCCCTGCCAACCGCCCACCTTCATCTGGCCATAGAACAGCATCCCTCTGTCACCTCTCCACCTTCATCTGGCCATAGAACAGGGTCCCCCTGTCACCTCCCCACTTCATCTGGCCATAGAACAGGGACGCCTGTCACCTACCCACCTTCATCTGGCCATAGAACAGGGTCCCCCTGTCACCTCCCAACCTTCATCTGGCCATAGAACAGGGTCCCCCTGTCACCTCTCCACCTTCATCTGGCCATAGAACAGGGACCCCTGTCACCTCTCCACCTTCATCTGGCCATAGAACAGGGTCCCCCTGTCACCTCTCCACCTTCATCTGGCCATAGAACAGGGACCCCTGTCACCTCTCCACCTTCATCTGGCCATAGAACAGGGTCCCCCTGTCACCTCTCAACCTTCATCTTACCATAGAACAGGGTCCCCCTGTCACCTCCCCACCTTCATCTGGCCATAGAACAGGGACGCCTGTCACCTCCTCACCTTCATCTGGCCATAGAACAGGGTCCCCCTGTCATCTCTCCACCTTCATCTGGCCATAGAACAGGGTCCCCCTGTCACCTCTCCACCTTCATCTTGCCATAGAACAGGGACCCCTGTCACCTCTCCACCTTCATCTGGCCATAGAACAGGTTCCCCCTGTCACCTCTCAACCTTCATCTGGCCATAGAACAGGGTCCCCCTGTCACCTCACCACCTTCATCTGGCTATAGAACAGGGACACCTGTAACCTCTCCACCTTCATCTGGCCATAGAATAGGGTCCCCCTGCCACTTCCCCACCTTCATCTGGCCATAGAACAGGGTCCCCCTGCCACCTCCCCACCTTCATCTGGTCATAGAACAGGGTCCCCCTGTCACCTCCCCACCCTCATATGGCCATAGAACAGGGTCCCCCTGTCACCTCCCCATCTTCATCTGACCATAGAACAGGGTCCCCATGTCACCTCCCCATCTTCATCTGACCATAGAACAGGGTCCCCCTGTCACCTCCCCACCTTCATCTGACAATAGAACAGGGTCCCCCTATCACATCCCCACCTACATCTGGCCATAAAACAGGGTCCCCCTGTCACCTCCCCACCTTCATCTGGCCATATAACAGGGTCCGCCTGTCACCTCCCCACCTTCATCTGACCATAGAACAGGGTCCCCCTGTCACCTCCCCACCTTCATCTGACCATAGAACAGGGTCCCCCTGTCACCTCCCCACCTTCATCTGGCCATAGAACAGGGTCCCCCTGTCACCTCTCCACCTTCATCTGGCCATAGAACAGGGACCCCTGTCACCTACCCACCTTCATCTGGCCATAGAACAGGGTCCCCCTGTCAGCTCTCCACCTTCATCTGGCCATAGAACAGGGTCCCCCTGTCACCTCTCCACCTTCATCTGGCCATAGAACAGGGTCCCCCTGTCACCTCTCCACCTTCATCTGACCATAGAACAGGGTCCCCCTGTCACCTCCCCACCTTCATCTGGCCCTATAACAGGGTCCCCCTGTCACCTCTCCACCTTCATCTGACCATAGAACAGGGTCCCCCTGTCACCTCCCCACCTTCATCTGGCCATAGAACAGGGTCCCCCTGTCACCTCCCCACCTTCATCTGGCCATAGAACAGCGTACCCCAGTCAGCTCTCCACCTTCATCTGGCCATAGAACAGGGTCCCCCTGTCACCTCCCCACCTTCATCTGGCCATAGAACAGGGTCCCCCTGTCACCTCTCCACCTTCATCTGACCATAGAACAGGGTCCCCCTGTCACCTAACCACCTTCATCTGGCCATAGATCAGGGTCCCCCTGTCACCTCTCCACCTTCATCTGGCCATAGAACAGGGTCCCCCTGTCACCTCTCCACCTTCATCTGACCATAGGACAGGGTCCCCCTGTCACCTCTCCATCTTCATCTGGCCATAGAACAGGGTCCCCCTGTCACCTCTCCACCTTCATCTGGCCATCGAACAGGGTCCCCCTGTCACCTCTCCACCTTCATCTGACCATAGAACAGGGTCCCCCTGTCACCTCCCCACCTTCATCTGGCCATAGAACAGGGTCACCCTGTCACCTCTCCACCTTCATCTGACCATAGAACAGGGTCCCCCTGTCACCTCCCCACCTTCATCTGGCCATAGAACAGGGTCCCCCTGTCACCTCTCCACCTTCATCTGACCATAGAACAGGGTCCCCCTGTCACCTCCCCACCTTCATCTGACCATAGAACAGGGTCCCCTTGTCACCTCCCCACCTTCATCTGGCCATAGAACAGGGACCTCTGTCACCTCCCCACGTTCATCTGGCCATAGAACAGGGTCCCCCTTCTCAGCTCTCCACCTTCATCTGGCCATAGAACAGTGTCCCCCTGTCACCTTTCCACCTTCATCTGGCCATAGAACAGGGTCCCCCTGTCACCTCTCCACCTTCATCTGACCATTGAACAGGGTCCCCCTGTCACCTCCCCACCTTCATCTGTCCATATAACAGGGTCCCCCTGTCACCTCTCCACCTTCATCTGACCATAGAAGAGGGTCCCCCTGTCAACTCCCCACCTTCATCTGGCCATAGAACAGGGTCCCCCTGTCACCTCTCCACCTACATCTGACCATAGAACAGGGTCCCCCTGTCACCTCCCCACCTTCATCTGGCCATGGAACAGGGTCCCCGTGTCAGCTCTCCACCTTCATCTGGCCATAGAACAGGGTCCCCCTGTCACCTCTCCACCTTCATCTGGCCATAGAGCAGGGTCCCCCTGTCACCTCTCCACATTCATCTGACATAGAACAGGGTCCCCCTGTCACCTCCCCACCTTCATCTGGCTATAGAACAGGGTCTCCCTGCCACCCCCCCACCTTCATCTGGCCATAGAACAGGGTCCCCCTGTCACTCACCTCTCAACCTTCAACTGGCCATAGAACAGGGTCCCCCTCTCACCTCTCCACCTTCATCTGGCCATAGAACAGGGTCCCCCTGTCACTCACCTCTCAACCTTCAACTGGCCATAGAACAGGGTCCCCCTGTCACCTCTCCATCTTCATCTGGCCATAGAACAGGGTCCCCCTGCCAACCGCCCACCTTCATCTGGCCATAGAACAGCATCCCCCTGTCACCTCTCCACCTTCATCTGGCCATAGAACAGGGTCCCCCTGTCACCTCCCCACTTCATCTGGCCATAGAACAGGGACGCCTGTCACCTCCCCACCTTCATCTGGCCATAGAACAGGGTCCCCCTGTCACCTCTCCACCTTCATCTGGCCATAGAACAGGGACCCCTGTCACCTCTCCACCTTCATCTGGCCATAGAACAGGGTCCCCCTGTCACCTCTCCACCTTCATCTTACCATAGAACAGGGTCCCCCTGTCACCTCTCCACCTTCATCTGGCCATAGAACAGGGTCCCCCTGTCACTTCTCCATCTTCATCTGGCCATAGAACAGGGTCCCACTGCCACCCCCCCACCTTCATCTGGCCATAGAACAGGATCCCTGGTTACCTCTCCACCTTCATCTGGCCATAGAACAGGGTCCCCCTGTCACCTCCCCACCTTCATCTGGCCATAGAACAGGGACGCCTGTCACCTCCTCACCTTCATCTGGCCATAGAACAGGGTCCCCCTGTCATCTCTCCACCTTCATCTGGCCATAGAACAGGGTGCCCCTGTCACCTTTCCACCTTCATCTTGCCATAGAACAGGGACCCCTGTCACCTCTCCACCTTCATCTGGCCATAGAACAGGTTCCCCCTGTCACCTCTCAACCTTCATCTGGCCATAGAACAGGGTCCCCCTGTCACCTCACCACCTTCATCTGGCCATAGAACAGGGACACCTGTCACCTCTCCACCTTCATCTGGCCATAGAACAGGGTCCCCCTTCCACTTCCCCACCTTCATCTGGCCATAGAACAGGGTCCCCCTGCCACCTCCCCACCTTCATCTGGTCATAGAACAGGGTCCCCCTGCCACCTCCCCACCCTCATATGGCCATAGAACAGGGTGCCCCTGTCTCCTCTCCACCTTCATCTGGCCATAGAACAGGGTCCCCCTGTCACCTCTCCACCTTCATCTGGCCATAGAACAGGGTCCCCCTGCCATCTCCCCACCTTCATCTGGCCATAGAACAGGGTCCCCCTGCCACCTTCCCACCTTCATCTGGCCATAGAACAGGGTCCCCCTGTCACCTCTCCACCTTCATCTGGCCATAGAACAGGGTCCCCCTGTCACCTGTCCACCTTCATCTGACCATAGAACAGGGTCCCCCTGTCAACTCCCCACCTTCATCTGGCCATAGAACAGGGTCCCCCTGTCACCTCCCCACCTTCATCTGGCCATAGAACAGGGTCCCCCTGTCACTTCTCCATCTTCATCTGGCCATAGAACAGGGTCTCCCTGTCACCTCCCCACCTTCATCTGGCACTCAAGCCCCATTGAAGTCTTTCCCCCTCCCAATTTAAACACTCCCTTCAGTTTTAGACTCTCTCATGCCAGGCAAAAGACTGACCAGCTTTTTCTTTAAATCAATGCCCTCTTCCTATCTTATGAACTTCTATTAATGTCACCCTCCACATCCCTCAGTGGAAACAGACCCATCAGCCGACCCAGTGTTATTCCAACCTCCCCAGTCTTCTGTATATTTCTGTCTTCCTTCCAGCAGAATGAATTCCTTCTTCTCATCAGGCAACTTTGTAGCGATTTCTTAATTCCTCTGGTGTGTTGAGATGATTATTGGAACATTTCCTAGGACTGAATTGCCACAAACTGTCAATGACGTTCAACACACCAAGGCTTTAAAATCTTAAGATGGAACATGTTGATTCTGTTTGCTTTTTATAAATATTAAGAACAGGGAGTTAAATGTCCCGCCATCATCAATGTTGCCTGCACAACATTAGGATGCCTTCTCATCAGTGAGGTACCATGTGGTGAAAGTCTACAAGGTGAAGTTCAAGTTTTACTTTAATTTATATACATTAGGAAGATTTGATGTGTGAAGTAGTGAGACATTTGGTGTCTGCTGTCTTTGCTCCAACATTCAATTCTGCTGAACTTTGTTTGGTGTAACAACGCAGCCACACGTTCATTGTCCTTTTTCTGTTACTTCAGCATTCATAGAACATTACAGCTCACTTCACAGCCCTTCTCATCTAGACCAAGTACTTGGGCCCTTCCCAGTTTTGGGGGCCGGAGAACACCAGACTTTTGACCAGGTTTGATTGTAACATTGCAAGGTGAAACTCTCATATTCTTTATAATTTCAAGCTTCTTAGCTCATTTATCATCAACCCAACAGAATCCTGTCTGTGCACAATATCAGGTCACATCCAGAATGGCACAGTCCACTTAACCTAGTGAACATCGGACAGTTACTCGTGTTTCATCTTAAATCAGAAATGAATTACTGTTCTTTCTCTTGTTAACCCCCATTTTGAGTCTGCAAAGGAGAGGAACATTTAATATCCACATCCACACAACTAATCTCTTTACATTGACAGTGTTCATTCTAAAACGATTTATTTGTCAACGATTAACCGTTTTGTGATATTTCAAACTTTATTTAAACTGCATTTTTATTTTTAAAAAATTTATTTCTTAAATACTTTATTTACATGTTTACAATTTACCTCCATTTTCAGCTTCACATTCCGATTGAACCAACAGGAAACGTCAAGATCTTGGAGAAGAGTTTACACCTACTACAGTGAGAAGGGTCTTTTGGTGAGTAGTCTGATGTGGTAGCTATTACATTAATACTACTGCACAGTACAATTACAAAGTATAGAGTTGCAATTTAAAAAAAAACACTCACTACCAAGCAAAAGCAGCTTGAGTGCACAATTGTGGGGTTCATTCAGGAGCCTGATGACTATGAAGATGACACTGTCTTCAGGCTTGTTGGTAATCATTTTCACATTCTTGAGGCTTCTCATTGATGGAAGGAGAAGAGAGTGTGTCCAGCATGTGAACAGTCCTTCAGCAAGTTGCCTTCCTTTCCTGGACATTGGGAAATAGAGATGGTTCATGGAGGGGAGGAGAGTTTGATGATGTTCTGAGCTGCATTTACTAACTTCTGTAGATTCTTCCTCTCTTGTGCAAAGCAGCTCCTGTCCTATGCTGTGATGCACCAGGCAAGGGTCCTTTCGATGGTGCCCTGTAGAGGTCGATGGGGGGGGGGCAGGGGGGTGGCATGCTGAACATCCAAAGTCTTCTCAGAAAGTCGAGGCATTGGTGCTTTCTTTTCTTTTTAAAATATTTTTATTGTCTAAGCATACATAATAAATGACAATTAGATAATGATTCAATTGTATACAAGTAAATACATACAGAAGGGAAAAAATAATGAGTAAATCAGAAAATATGTATAAATATATCAATGGTTAATTTCAATAACTCAATCTAGTAATAAACCATGTCAGACCCATTTATTGGAATGTTTTAATAAAATAAAGATAAAAACGGAAAAAGAAAAACTAAAAGCTAATGGACTAAACTAATCTAAATCAACCCCCTCCCTCTCATCAAGGTTACCTTATATGTTTGTAATGAAGAAAAACAATAATGATGTGGAATCACTGACGATCCCCAGAGAACAGACAAAGAGCTACTGGAACGTATAGTTATTACTGATTCTTCCAATTATAAATTCTAAGAATGGGCCCCATAATTTCATAAATTGAAACTTTCTATCTTTAATATTATATCTGATTTTCTCTAATCTTAAATAGGACATGACTTCCTATAACCACTGTGTATGAGTTGGGACGAATCTCCATTCCATTTCAATAAAATAGCTCCTCTGGCTATCAATGTGTAGTAAAAGCTCAGACTTTTTTCTGAGCTGCCGATAAAGGTTCATTTGAGTTGTGAGAAAAACCAAACAGAGCAATTAACAGACAGGGTTCCAAGTTAATCTTGAAAATTGTTGATAGAGTTTGAAAAATCTCTTTCCAAAATCTCTCTATATTTGGGCATTCCCATAACATGAATCAGAGAGGCTTCAAAAATTTTGCATTTCTCACAAAAAGGATCAATATCTGCATGGAAACGGGATCATTTAAATTTAGACATGGGAGTTCTGTGACCTTAAATTTAATAAGCCATGTTTTGCACAAAATGAGAAGTTATTCATCAAGCTGAGAGTGGAGAACCAATCTTGCCGAACATAACCATATATAACCATTTACGGAGCGGAAACAGGCCATGTTGACCTTTCGAGTTCGCACCAGTTCACTGATTTTGTGTGCCCTCTTCAGGCATTGGTGATTTTAAGTGTAGTGTATCTTTGTGAGAATTTTAACATCTATCCATAGGTTCTCTGTACTTTGGATGTGAAATCTCATACTAAAATCTTCAAAAACATTGGCTCTGTGGGAGAAGCCAGTGAGTGGCCGTGGACAATAACTTCTCAGACTGGAGGCCTGTGACTAGTGGTGTGCTGCAGGGATCATCCAAAGTCTTCTCAGAAAGTAGAGGCATTGGTGCTTCCTTGGCTGTTGTGTCAACTGCTTACTCCCAGATCAGGTCATTGGAATATTTATTCCTAAGAACGTGAAGCTAAATACCTTTTTCACTTCAGCGCCATTGACGTGCATCAGGGTGTGGTCTCTGCCCCCTCTATTTGGTCTTGTTCATGTGGCATTATGCCACCAGACTTTCAATCTGCTTTTTGTCACCTGTCTCTTGCTATTTTTTTAAATTTAATTTAAACATACAGCGGAGTAAGAAGGCCCTTTTGGCCCATGAGCCCGTGCCACCCAATTACACCAAATTGACCAACAACTCCAGTACCATTTGAACAGTGAGAGGAAACCGGAGCCCTGAGGTAAGCCCTTACAGAAAAACTTAGGATTGGAACCCTGGTCACTGGCCATGTAACAGCATTGCGTTAACCGCTAGACTGATCATGCCACCCCACATTGTTTTTCCTGCGGGTCAGGCAGAATGTCTACTTGTCAGTTGTGCAAACTGTACTCACGTATCAAAAAGAAGTATAAACAAATTGGCAAATGGAAAACAAAAATATCAATAGTCAGAAAATAATGAGCGAAGTAAGAATCCTTAAGTGAGTTTCTGATTGAGTTTGTTGTTTCAGAGTTTGATGGTTGAGGGGAAGCAACTGTTCCGGAACTTAGTGGTGTCATTGGAGAACTTGATGTGCGAGCTCTCATCACAGAATTACTGGATATTGTAAGTAGTTATTGGCTGTTGAACACAAATTATGCTCCATAACTGAATGACCTGATGCATTTATCAGCTGAATTGCCATGGGTCTGGTTGTACCAATTGCAGTGGTGCAGGACTCCCCAGCAGAGGTGTGCACTGCATAAATATAACATTGGGCAATGAAGATTTTGCTTCCTGAACATTTTTGGGTGTACATTAAGGATTTTGGGCTGCCGATCATGAAAATCACCTTAAAATTATCCTATCATGTACCATTTTGTTTAGATACGACCTTTCCTGTCATATTTTGTCTTCTCCAAGCATACAAAACCATGAACCACAGAACACTACCACACAGAAACAGGCCTCTTTGGCCTTTCTAGTCTGTGCTGAACCCTTATTTTTGCCTCGTCCCACGGGTCTGTATCTAGTTTGCCCTCCAAACCGCTCTCATCCATGTACCTGTCCAAATTCCTCTTTAATGTTAAAATTGAGGCCCACATTCACCATCTCAGCTGGCAAACCTTTCCACACTCCCACCACTCTCTGTGTGAAGAAGTTCCCCCTCATATTCCCCGTAAACTTTTCCTCTTTCACTCTTAACCCTTGTCCTCACTGAGCCTCAGTGGAAAAAGTCAATCTTCATTTACTCTGTCTATCCCCCTCATAATTTTGAATACCTCTATCAGTTACAGGACAATGTTCATTAGTCTCACAGCCTGTGGGAAGAAGCTATTCCCCTGCCTGGCGGTCCTGATTTTGATGCTCCTGTACCTTCTTCCTGGCAGTGCGTTGAAGAATACTGTGTGCTGGGTGGAAAGGATCTTCTATAAATATTTGAGCCCTATTTAGACAATACTTCCAGTAAGTTTTGTCTATAAAAGAAAGGTAGATCCCAGCGATTTTCTAAGTTACTTTAATGATCCTCTGTATAGACTGCAGCACAGCTTCAAACCTATGGACGATTCTGGAAAGTATAGAACAAACCTCCAATCAAGTAGGCTTGCCGATCATGAGAAGATGTTTGCTGCGAAAACTCAGGAACTTGCACAATGTTATAGCTGAGATTTTTAACATTTTAAAATAATGGGCAAATTTCCACTCTGGGTTATCCCAAACCTTTGATGTAGTTTGTCAAAAATATTTATACTATTTAGCACTGATATAAGAACATGTGCAGGGGAATGTTCTGAAGTGTTTTTTGAATCAGTTTTCACCAGAACTGTATGATGGATGGAAGATTGAAATAGATTTTGAAAGACATAATACTGTATTTTATTTCCTCTCAATCTATGCTAATTGAATCGTGATAAGGGAAAAGCCAAATACCTCTGACATCATTATACGAAGCTCCACAATGATTTCACACCGAGCACACAAAAAATATAACACACTATATTTTAGATAACAAAGCAGATTCTGCTTAATGCTTCAGCACTTAGTTAAACATTCCCTATAAAGGATCCTTCATGATTTTCTTCTTTTGGTCTTGTTATTGTTGCTTATAAGTGGTTATGCAGTTGCCAGGAAACCATACAAGCAGACTTGAGAGCTGATCAGAACTTAAATTTGCATTCATTTCTTTCATGTCCATAGCAACACCGAGAGTCCACGTTCCACGCACATAATCAGTCATTCCTAGGCATGACTGAAATTCTTCAAAGTGTTAAAATATGTTCTTTGACCTTTTTATTTCTGGTCCAATGATGTTCCATGATTTGAATGCATACAAAAGATTTCATTTGCAGAACTTCATTGCTGGCGTCTTTCCCTAACTGACAGTACAAAAGTTTAAATACGGTTTTAAAAATTAACACCAATTTACCTTTACCTTCATTCACTCTCCCCAACTTTTCTCCTGCATGGTATGATAACAAAACATTCATGGAAGAGAACACCAAGTAAACCGGCAGCTTTTCAAAGGAAATCGAGGATTCTTCAGAGCAAATGAATTGCTTAGAAAAAACGGCAAAGCAAAGAAACCAGTAACCCCCGATGGTATAAACAAACACTAAGTTCTCCTGGAGAACAAGTTTTGGTACAAACAAGTCATTGGACAGCAGGCAGGGCAAAAATAAAGTGTAGACTGACAGATTCCATAACTGACCACAAAATTATTCTAGGACCATTTAGCTAAATTGTAATTTGATTTTTTTTTTAAAAAAAGCATTGTAATTAAATAAATTGTTTATAATTTTTAACTGAGTAAGAATTATTTTGGTTTAATTTAAACAGGATATTTTAATTTCAATCACCCTAACCCCAGACCTGACCCTGACCCTAATGTGTGGAAATGGTAATGATTCAGAATCCAATTATATCCTGGTGTCCGCACAACTCATTAAACAAGGAGACCAGCACAAATCAATAAAAAAGGAGGAATCTATGTCAAATGAGAAAATCTGCAGACGCTGGCGTCGAGTACAATAAATACTGGAGAAACTCAACAAACATCCACAGGAAGGAAAGGGTAACCAAAATTTCAGTCCTGGGCCCTTCATCAGGAATAAGAAAGAGACAGGCAGAAGAGGAGGAAGGGGCACAAGCTGACAGGTTGGAGGTGGATACAGGTGGGAAGGTAGAAACTGGGAAATGAAGGGAGAATGTCACATGTATACACATATCAAACTTGTGCTGAAAGTTTCAGTCACACAAAATTAGCAATTGTTAGTTGAATCACAAGGTCACCATTTACTTCTACTGTGAATGACCAAGTCTGACAATGGGGTTCCATTCCAAATACATAACAACATTAATTCTTTTTTTTAAAATGGGACAGAGAGAGTCAAATTTGAAACACAACTTTCAAAGGACAATTCTGCCTATATTTAACAAGTAAAACACCATAGTAAATAGTTCCCCCACACCTTGATGAAGGGCTCAAGCCCAAAACGTTGGTGATGTATCTTCACCTTTGCTACATAGAGGCACTGTTTGACCTGCTGAGGTTCTCCAGCATTTGTGTGTTTTCTCATAGTAAATAGTTAAAAGCTCTGAATAGGCTGCATACCATCATTATTCTCAAAGTGAATGCACCAAGAATTTCATCAGGTTTGCATTGGATAGATAATCTTGTGTGATATTCTATGATTCTAATTGTTTGTCAGTGGGTGAAATCTGCACAGATCTGCAACCTACTAATTTTTTCTCCAATCCCACCTTCCTTTTCCTCACAAGGTGGGTAAAATAAGCAAACAAATTAAAAACAAGGTTGTAGCAGGTTGCACTGATCCACAAGCAAACCAGGCCACAGAGGTACAGGCTTTCATTGAGCTGACATCACAATGGTCCTGGAGGGAGGGGCCGAAAAGAATCATGGGAGTGGTACTGATAAGCTTTCGGAGAGTTCCAGTAAAGTTAGTTGGTTGGTTCAACTCACTCACAGCTTCTGTGTGGTTTTTTTTCTTCTGTTTGCTGCATCAACCACAGTGGTGACCCCAATGGTCCAAGTGGCAGTTTGGACCCCACAATGAATGACCTGAGCACACAGATGCAGTCTCATTGAAGCTTCTGACCTTTTGGACCTCCCAGCCGCTAGTCTGGTTCAAACAGACTGAGGCCCAATTTCAGGTCAGGGAGATCACCACAGACTTCACAAGATATTACTACGTGGTCAGCTCGCTCAACCAGGAGACTGCCAGATGAATCATCGACTTTTTACATCAGCTTCCAGCCACTGACAGGTATGAGGCAAGTAAGGTGCTCCTTATCCGTAACTTCGGCTTTTCCTGCCACAAATGAGCAGCATGGCTGCTCCACTTGGATGGCCTGGGTGACCGCATGTCATCTGCCCTATGAACAATATGCTGGCATTAATGGACAGCCACAGGCCCTGCACTCTGTTTGTGCAGATATTTCACGAATAGCTGCTGGGAGACATCCAGCTACTCCTCGTGGATGACGACCTCACCAGCCCATGCAGGTTAGCAGCCATGCGGATGTCCTGTGGCACGCCATGCAATATGGTGGACATCCATTGACCAAGTTGCTGTGTCATGCCCAGCAGCTCATCTCTCTCCCACTCCACTGAGGAGGCTGGCCACAGCTACAGCAGGTGGAGACTCAAACTCAGAGCGATGATGTTTCTGCCATCATAAATGGGGTTCTGGAGCCCACCTCTGCCATCTACCCTGCTCTCATCCGGGAAATGCCAGGGTTGATTGTCACTGATGACTACAACAGTCAGCTGCTGAGACAGCCTCCTTTATCCATCGGCATTTGAAGATGGCTCAGCTCCAAGGCCCAGATTGGGTGGATGAGCTGCTTTGGGCACTCCTTGGCATCCGCACAACGCCGAAGGAGGATTTGGCCATGCCCTCCACTGATCTTGTCTATGGGGCCCCACTGACAGTCCTGGGAGAATTTGTTCTTGCGGCCAGGAGGAAACACCTATGGTACTGCTAACACGACTTCGTGAGAAGGTGGGCACCTTGGCCCCTGTACCGAACTCACACCATGGTCCAGCTCCATCCTATGTCCCAAAGGATCTCAAAGACTCCAAATACGTCTTCATAAGGGGAGGCGCACACCAGACACCGGTTCAGTGTCCATACGAGGTGTTATGACCCAATGGGACTACGTGCCTTTTGGACATTGGTGATAGGCAGGAAACGTTCATGGTCGACCGCCTCAAACCAGCACACCTTGACCTTGGCCAACCAGTTCTAGCCCCGCAATGGAGAGGTTGGCCTCCCAAATTTATGAACTTTGGACTTGGCACTCCAAACACCCACTTCTTGGTGGGGGGGTGGGGGGGTCATGTAGGGAGCTGCACTTGCCCACAAGCGAATTGGGACATGGAGGTGCAGGCTCGGCCTGAGCTGACATTACAGTGGACCTGGTGGGAGTGACCAAAAAGGATCATGGGAGTGGTGCTGATAAGCTCTTGGAGAGTTCCAGTAAAGTCAGTTGGTTGGTTAAACTCATTCACAGCTTCAGTGTGTTTTATTTTTCACTTGTCTGAAAACATGAGTCTTGCTTGGTTATTCGACCAGGCCACAAGGGGGCAGTAAATCACCACACTTCAGTTTCACAGAGACGGTCAGGCTGATTCAAGTTAAAAGACAGGCAACATCTTTGCTGAATAAATTCAGCCACAACCTTTTACTATGCAATACGTTTGAGAGTCCCCAGATGGGGAATTGACAATGAAATCAGTTATAAATTAATTTAATGTCAATCTTCAAATACCTCTTCCAACTTTATTTAAGCTCATAGAATCTTGCCCCACGAAGGAAATTATTCACCCCACTGAATGCTTTAAAAACTCTATCCAATGAACCCTGTTCCCCCTATTCTTTGATTAGAGAACTCAGGGGTTAGGGGCAAGTAATTGGAAATCCTAAAGGACAGATCTCAACACTGTATGATGTAAAGGTGTCTGGTCAGGGAGATGCCAATAGCTTACAATATTGGCTGTTGGTTCCTTTGACATGATGTAAAAGGTTTATACATGCATTTTTAAGGATACTTTCCCACAGTGGCAGCTTTTCCCAAAGATGAACCATTTTTGGTATAACGTACACAATTTCTCTGACAAAATGTTCACACTTGTGTGGAAGTCATGATCATTCACAGAATCAGAGATGTTTAGGACACATGCTGGCTAGACGTAGTCTTTGGGTTCCATCCACATCTGAGCTCAGCATAAGTGGTTCTATAGCTTACAGCTATGTCCAATGTTCTTTCCAGTATCTCTGCTAGAACTGCCTCCAAAGTCTCGCCAACCTTCACCTCATGGACAGAGAATAAATCCTCGGTTGGTTCCAGGGTTAGGAAGTGAATTGTTTGCCATGGAGAGATCAGAAAGCCCATGAGGAAATCGACAAACCCACAGGGCCAGGAATTCCAGGGATTGGAGGGATGGTGTTCCAGCCTGAGATCCTAGTGCAGCCATGGCCGAGCACAACCCCTCCAACCTTGACTCGACACCTCAGAGTTTCCCAATGTTCCTTAGATTGTCACATTATAATATATAAAAAATGTCATATACAAGATATACTTCAACTTTTGCCTACTGTAAGGCAAACAAAGTCACCATGAACGTTGCCTGGTGACCCTAAAAAAGGGAGAAAGAGAAGCAAACGAGAGTCCCTTCAGTGTCACTGAATGTCTGTGGATTTGCCTGGAGCTCCTCTGCAGCCACACAGACTCCTGTTTGATTCATCGGCAACCCAAGCTCCAGGTCCAAACCTCTGATGCAATGAACAACCTTTCAGCACCCAAGGCTCTTCTTGCAGTACTTACCAGTCTGAAGCCCATCTTTGTACAATTCTGTGTTTCAGTGTGTGTAGGACTGGAGCCTAATGATATCTTACGTAGGAACAGAAGGGTTTACAATGGAGGCAGCAGAGATGAATGGTGGACTAAGACAAGCAGACAGACACGTGACTAGTTGCAGCGAGTTAAGGGTGTTGCGTTCAGTTGGAATCTCATGGCACATTTGTAATGTCTCTGGCCTGTGTCAATCTGGGTATACACACAAAGCCTAATCCAGTGTGAACGACATGAGAACAATCTCTGATGTCACTGTCGGTGTCTCCCACCAGTCAACCAACTCCCAGTTCTCTTCCAAGCTCTTTGCCTTTCCATGCTTGCCTCCCCACCCCCCCCCCCACCCCCACCCCCCCCACCAAGTGATTCTTACCACCCTGGCCTCACTCTCTTCACCTCCTTCCCCTTGGGAGGAAGATTTATGAGTGTGACATCACGCACAACCTAATTCAAGGACATTTCTTTTCCTGTCAAGATCAGGCTCCCGAATCCAACACCTCCACTGATACCTGCCCATTTTTTGATTGGGTTTTTTGGGCATTGCTTTACAGTTACTGTCAGGTAAATGGAAACAGCTGTCACCAGATGGTAGGACAGGGTGCTCCAGTGGCACAGTCATGAAGCTGCCTTGAATTCCCTGCCAATGTTGTCTGTGTGAGTGGCTGTAATACTTCTCCATTCGTTCTCAGACTCCAAATGGTGAAAATTCCATTTGGTCAATTAGAGGTGACAAGTCGGGAACTTCAAACTTCCATGTCCACGATACTGAGGGTGCTGATAAATGCTCCTCACATCCCCACTAAATCAGGCCCCCCCACGTCACATTCCTGCCTCCGTCGCATCCCTGCATCGCATCCTCCCCATGCCGCTTGCTCCTGTGCTCTTGCATCCTCCATTTCACATTGACCATTTACTGCACACAACATACCTTCCACCTCAAACATATTTCTCTTTTCTCAGTCGACCTTTAAAGGAAACAATCAAATTCTCAAACCAAAGATCCATCTGATGGCTACACTGATTCTAACTGGTGTTGAACCACACTTCTGCATGAGACCTTGAATGTCAAGTCAGCAATACGAGGTTGAGTGTGTCAGCAGGTAGGAACATCACGGAGTGAATCCACTGACGGTGCCTGATGCACTGAGTCCTTCTGGCTTCCCATGCCTCACCCCAGTGTCCCCCATCTGCAGTTCTGATGTTTCTCCCCTTCGCTGTCAACACGACAGCAATGCTAGTGCCTTGCAATGATCTTTGAGCAGATTGATGTGGGTACCACAACCTGAAGGCGTTGTCATGTTTGGAAGTGGGAGGAGGAGAGCTCAGCATTGTGGGCAGAGCATGGTAAAATTTTGCATTGCTGGTGCACAGTAGTGGCATGTTACAAACCTGGTGCAGTTTTAGGAAATTGATGTTTAACAAACACAATTTTCAGTCTTGTCTGGAGGGTGGGGAGTGTCTTTCAATCCACGCTGGCACACATGTACCCAGATACAACCAAAGGGTGAAGGTCCACTGAGCAAGCAGCAAGGACTGAGGCTCCTTGATTTGAGGTCCCCTAGGTGTCCATTCAGAAGGAGCGCCAGTACTGCATCTCTGAACAGTGAAGCAGACACCTCACACGAATACCGATCGTGTCTGCTTCGGAATCTTGGGCCCATGTCCTCGAACTGACCAGTTAGTAGGGATCTGGTTTGCAGTAGGAGCTGCCAGTGTCAGAGGCAGCCCTGGGGAAGCTGCGTGCTGACCCGTTGCAGGAGCCCAGAGGTAGGGGAGCCGCCTTGCTGGTCTCATCTGCTTCATCGTCGTTCTGCTGGATCACAGTAGACATGGTGGTCTCCATCCGGCTGACCTTGTACATGCTGCTCTGAGTTTGGAAATACCTGGCAGATTTCAGCTCCAGCCCCTCGTAATCGTTGGCTCTGGCGAATGGGCAGCAATGGAAAACACGGCGAAAACCAGCACGGAATCTGCAAGGCAAGCCAATTGGGAGGTCTCAGCACTGAAATACAAGCATGCGCATGCACACACACGTACCCACTTCAATGAGAAATCTCACTTGGGTGAGTATCTAACCCAGTGGTTCTCAACCTTTATCTTTCCACTCACATGCCACTGTGCCATCGGTGCTCTGTGATGCATAAGGGATTGCTTAAGGTGGGATGTGAGAGGGAAGGGAAGTTTGAGAACCACTGCTCTAGACCCAATTGTTAATGAAATATTTTTCTTAAGAAAAATTGTCATTGGCCCATTTCCTTTGGAGTTCTGAAACCGTGCACATAACGAGTCAATGAGGTACGATTAAAACAGTGGCTTTCAAACTTTTTCTTCCCACCTACATACCACTTTAAGCAACCCCTTACTAAGAACAGCACCTATGGTATAGAGAATACTTAAAGTGGTATGTGAGTGGAAAGAAAAAGGTTGAGAACCACTGATGTACACAGTTATTGATAGGAATCAAACTGCATTCACTGGATTGCAGACCAAGTCATTAAGGTTAATTCCCGCTATGAAAATGCTGCTGTTCAATGTTATTAGCATGTGTGTGGTAAGAATTTCACTACGGTGACATCCTGGTGGGAAGTGGGTGATCAGAGACTCAAACTCAGCTGTTGCAAAGCCAAGGAGATTTTCCATCATCAGGAAGAGCATCAGTTAGGGCTTACCGCTCATTGAGACAGCAGTAAATGATGGGGTTGTACATGGTGGAACTCATGGCAAGCCAGAAGATAGCCAGGTACACCTGCTGGATGTACTTCTCCTGGTAGATCTCCATATGGAACAGGAAAAGCAGGAAGTAGATGTGAAAGGGCAGCCAGCACATTGCGAAGGTGGTCACCACCACGATCATCATCTTTACCACCTGTGTCAAACAGAAGAGACAACCATGAGAGGTCATTTTTGCGTTCTCTGTTCTGTGATCTAAACACCACCATGAGGTCCAGGTGAATTCTGCAGTTTTAATCAAAGCAACCACTTGGAGGAGAAGGAAGATAGACAGAGATACAGATAGAATGAGAGATTGATAGATAGATAGATAGAGAGATAGAGAAATTGTTAGAGATAGATACAAATAGAGTGAAATGGGTGGATAGATTGATAGTGGAAGAGATTGATAGAGATTAATTGACATAGATAGATAGCGGTAGAAAGAAAGAAGCACATATCGGGAGGCAAAATAAAAATTGTTTGCAGCTCCACAAACTAATTAGAAAGTTTAGTCTACAGTGTGCAATAAAAGATACTCTTGACTGTTACTTCAATTGAAAAAAATAATGTGATTACATTTGAGGGTGTTTCCTTTCTCTCCAACCTCTCTATATTCTAGTTACCAGTTACTGAAGGTCTCACTCACCTTCCTCTTGGCATTCATCTGCTCCCTGTATCTGTCCGTGGAATCCCCTGGAATCTCGCTGGCCCACAGAGTCAGACCAACAATAGTGTAGGCAAACCCCATCACCGTCAGGGGCAGGAAGTAGACAAGAACTATAACGCAGACATGATACCTGTTGGGAAGTATCGGCATCAGTCACTGAAGAACACCATCCTACAATTCTGATCCTAAAAGACTTGTGGGGAGTTCGAGGCAACAGTTACAAATTCATTGGAAATTCTATCCCTCCTGGAAGAATAGAAAACCATGAACCAACAGTTTCCATGATAGAATTCCAGAAATTCACATTGCATAAACCCTTTGGCTATGATTAATAAATCCAACCATAGAGATATTCATCCCATTTCTCCTTTTGATGAGTGCAGTTAGTACATATTAACTCTTGTTCTTCTTTACAACTTTTACATGAACCCTTGAGGGCTATTAGAGTTGCTGCCTTGCAACTTGGGTTCAATTGTGACCTCTGGTGCTGTCTTTGTGGAGTTTGCATGTTCTATCTAGGGTTCAGCCCTGGTTTTCTCCCACAGCCCAATTAGTTGGAGTGGGTGAACTGACTACTATTCATTGCTGCTGGTCTGCAGGTGATTGCTCAACTCCGGGGGAAATTGATGGTATTGTGGGGAGAATAGGTGACAAGGAAAATTCGTGGGGACATGGAAGTGTCTTATTAGCTGAGGTAGGCTTCATGTGTCATGTCTGATGTTGTAATGTGGAAGATGGAAGAGACATCGACGTCAGTTCTGGTCACCTCATTATCGTGTTAGAGTTTGTGGGCAATTAAATATTACTTTATGGCATTGTGCTTTTTGATGTAAAAGTGGCCAACATAGAATGCAAAGGATTATTGGATTGTAACTATAGATGAACCTAAAGTTTTGTTTTCAAAAAAGCGATAACAACTTCCTTTCCCCAGAAATGATGTCACCTATATTAGTTGTAATGCTTTTCTTATCCATGAAGGAGTGAGGATTTGCAACATTCCACATCTATGAGAAACATTAACTGTGACAGTCCTGAATGAATGATTGAAGCTAAGAAGTAATTAAAGACTTTGAGAGTTATGGTGGAGTGATCAATGGACTGATAAGACATTCCAATTCATGCACAAGTGTGAAAGCTGTTTCCAATTAATTTCCAATGAGTGAGAACACTTGAAACCATACGAAGGCATTGAATTTATTTACTATATAAGATAACTGTTCTGTGCACTTTGAATGATTCAACACTAGAGAAGATTCAATGACTTCTCATCGTGCCTCTTTGCTCCTGCCAGCATTAATGCAGTAATAAAGTGTGTTTTAAAACTGGTTCTGTGGTTCTCTGCTGTGTTCTTTATTCATAGGTAAGTTTGAAACACAGGCAAACTTTGATAATAGGAAGGATGTGGAAGCTATGGAGAGGGTTCAGAGGAGATTCACTGGGATGTTGCCTGGATTGGAAAATAAATCTTATGAGGCAAGGATAGCAGAGCAGGGACTTTTCTCTTTGGAACACAGAAGGATGAAAGGGGACTTAATAGAGGTCTACAAGATTCTGAGAGGGATAGATAAGGTGAACAGACAGTGCCTTTGTCCCAGGACAGGAATAGCAAACACCGGAGAACATCTCTACAAAGTGAAGAGAGGAAAGTTTAGGGGAGTCATCAGTGATTTTTTTTTTACACAATGAGTTGTGGGTGCCTGGAATGCCTTGCCAGGTGTGGTGGTGGAGGATGGAACAATTGGGGCATTTAAGAGACACTTGGATGAAAGCGAAATGTAGGGTTATGATGAAGGAAAGGTTTTGCTTTTTTTTGGTAGGAATATGTGGGTCGGCACAACATCGAGGGCCAAAGCTCCCGTTCAGCGCTGTAATGTTGTATGTTCTATCTTGTGCACGGAAGAAATCCTTTCAGTCCTGTGCGAGAATGCTCACCCAGATTTGTATGATCATGTTTCTGGAGAAGAACTTGAGCTCATGAGTTTGAGGTGATCAAGAGTGTGAAGGAAGCCTCCACACTCTAAAGAATGAGGAATGAGGTAGACTTAAAAAAGAATTATTAAAAAAGAGAAGATTCAACCAAATTCTCTGAACCATTCAGGTATTGGGTATGGTTTGTTTTTGACCTTTGGGAAAGGTTACTGAATGAGATTTCATATTCTCCTGGAGCTGCCTTGTAAGATAAGGTTTGTTCAAAGCTTTAGAAAGCAACCTTACTTCAGAAAGAACATTGCTGTCTTAGGCTGCACCTGGAACCATGATTTCTTGGATGGATGGGACCCATTCTGAATTGTCTCATTGTTATAATGAGTTTTAAGACTATTCCCTAGCCGATTGCTAAGAATAAATGTTCACGGCAGAATTCTGGTCTTAGGAAATCATTGGTCATTCCTGTGGTACAGACGCTCTACGCCACACATGTCAAACTCAGGCCCGCGGGCCAAATTTGGCCCGTGATATAATTATATTTGGCCCACAAGATCATATCAGATATGTATTAGAGCTGGCCCGCTGGCCACCGCGCCAGAATAGCACATGCACAGCTAATACTACAAATCCCAGAATGCTTTGCAAATGCATTGGCGCCGGCCCGTCAGCCCGCTAATCGCCCCCACCTCCTCTGTTTACTTTCATTAACATCTGCGACCTGTCGCCTAACTCACATGTAATAAACCCCTTACGAAAAATGGCCAAACGAAAGACAGAAAACAGGACCTTTCAAGACAGGTGGGAGGCAGACTATATGTTCATCATTTTAAAAGGCAAACCTGTTTGTCATTGAAGCAAGTTGTTAGCTTGTGAAAAAAAATACATTTAAAAGCTTAAAGGCTATAGAGAAATATTATTTATTGAATATTTTATTTCTCATTTGTTAATGCTTCTTCTGGAAAGAGTTTAACCAAAACTATTATTAAACATTTATTTTAATAAGAAAAAGTTTAACATTACATATGTTGAAAGAAGAGAAAACATGCAAATGTTGTTGAAAATTTTCAATAAATATTTAGTTTGGCCCACGACTTAGTCCAAGTTTTTAATTTTGGCCCTCTGTGAATTTGAGTTTGACACCCCTGCATTACACCATCTTGGTTTACTGCATGCACAGGAGACATTTGAATAGAAAACCTGCTCCTGGCAGCCCCAGATGTGAAGGGAATTGTCCAAATTCTGCAATTTCACACATTCAGACAGCAGAGTACTCTTCATCAAAGGTCCTCTCTGATACCAGCAAGTCGACAGTCCCTGGTGATATTTGTCACATTTTTTGCTTTGATCTTTCAGGACATGTAATCCCCAGTAATATGATCATTTCAGCATTTTATTCCATACCATAACCCAGTTTTAATTTCTCTCTGCAATGTTGCTACAGTGACAATATAGTATCTTTATATAGTTCAAAGGTTCCTTTTATTGTCACATAGTAATACATTAAGAATGTCGTATACATGATATACTTCAACTTTTGTCTGCCAGAGTCGCCATTCGCATTGCCTGGCTCAACTAACAATAGGAGAAGGTGAAGCAAAAGAAGGTCCCTCCAGCGCTCTTGTAGCCTCTGCAGCCCTCCGACTCCAGGTCAAACCATTGGCAACCCAAGCTCCAGGTCCAAACTTCAGACACAACCAGGAAGTCTTCAGTGCCTGAGGCCTATCAGGAGACATTCTTGCCCTCAACATGCTCTTGAATCCTGGTTCGATACCTGTTGCCCATGAGCCAGTCTCCAGCAGCCCTTTGTGGACCCTTTGACCATGTTACCATCAGCTCTCAGTCTGTGTGTGTTCTTCAGTCACTGAGCCCCTCACTGGACTGCTGCTGTGGTCACCATCCTGCAATGTTATCTCCCATGCTTCTCCTTCTCAAAAGAGGGTGTTCTCGTTTCTGGTGCCCTGCACCGAACATCTGCATCCTCTTGTGGTATGCTGCCCAGCACAGGTGTCGCCATCTTGGGCTCAGTTCTCTGCGGTTGCATGATTTAAAAAAAAACACCATAGACTCCTTTAAAAGTAGTGGTTCTCAAGATTTTTCTTTCCACTCACATCACACTTTAGATAATCCCTATGCCATTGGTGCTCTGTGATTAGTAAGGGATTGTTTAAGGTGGGACGTGTGTGGGAAGAGAAGGTTGAGAATCACTGCTCCAGACCCAATTGTTACTGAAATATTTTGCTTGAGAAAAATGGTCATTGGTACATTTCCTTTGGAGTTCTGAAACCGTGCACATAACAAGTCAATGAGGGACGATTAAAACAGTGGTTTTCAAACTTTTTATTCCTACCTTAAGCAACCCCTTACTAATCACAGAGCACTGATGGTATAGGGATTACTTAAAGTGGTACCACACGGATGGTAATCTCTTCAATCTGAGGCGTCTGCAAGCTCACACCAAGACACAAGAGAAACTTGTCCGTAAACTACTCTTTGCAGACGATGCCGCTTTAGTTGCCCATTCAGAGCCAGCTCTTCAGTGCTTGACGTCCTGTTTTGCGGAAACTGCCAAAATGTTTGGCCTGGAAGTCAGCCTGAAGAAAACGGAGGTCATCCATCAGCCAGCTCCCCACCATGACTACCAGACCCCCACATCTCCATCGGGCACACAAAACTCAAAACGGTCAACCAGTTTACCTATCTCGGCTGCACCATTTCATCAGATGCAAGGATCGACAAACCTCACAAAGATAAGCGTATACAGCGTATACAGAGCCGTTGTCATACCCACACTCCTGTTCGGCTCCGAATCATGGGTCCTCTACCGGCATCACCTACGGCTCCTAGAACGCTTCCACCAGCGTTGTCTCCGCTCCATCCTCAACATTCATTGGAGCACCTTAATCCCTAACATCGAAGTATCGAGATGGCAGAGGCCGACTACATCGAGTCCACGCTGCTGAAGATCCAGCTGCTCTGGGTGGGTCACGTCTCCAGAATGGAGGACCATCGCCTTCCCAAGATCGTGTTATATGACGAGCTCTCCACTGACCACCGTGACAGAGGTGCACCAAAGAAGAGGTACAAGGACTGCCTAAAGAAATCTCTTGGTGCCTGCCACATTGACCACTGCCAGTGGGCTGATATCGCCTCAAACCGTACATCTTGGCGCCTCACAGTTCGGCGGGCAGCAACCTCCTTTGAAGAAGACCGCAGAACCCACCTCACTGACAAAAGACAAAGGAGGAAAAACCCAACACCCAATCCCAACCAACCAATTTTCCCCTGCAACCGTGTCTGCCTGTCCCGCATCGGACTTCTCAGCCACAAACGAGCCTGCAGCTGACGTGGACATTTACCCCCCTCCATAAATCTTCGTCCGCGAAGCCAAGCCAAAGAAGGTGAGTGAGAAGAAAAAGGTTGACAACCACTGGTTAAAATCCTTTATGGTACAGTTGGCACCAACTCCAGACAGTAGGACTCTGTGATGCAGTGCTGTGTCTCTGATCTCTGCTCTCCCAGGTCGCACCAGCTGCAATGCTGCCATTACTGATGAGGTCAGCAGAACACACATGTTCTGTAAGTCTATGGAAATGATTTTGCTTTTTCTGCTGTATCTTAAACATACTCTTTCCTCAGGATCTATTTGCATATATAATTTACAAGGATGCATCTTAAACAACATGCAAACCATCCACAAATGGTTCAAAGATCTTCATGGGATTCAGGTAAACTTTTAAAATGGCGTCACTGCTGGAGGGGTGAGTTTGAGAGGTTGAAGGGCAAGCTCCCAAACATCCCAGTCTGGATTCTGGCCACAATATTGCCATGGTTACCCTGGCAGGTTACCCCATTCTCAACAATCTCCAGGCTTCATCCTCTCTCACTCTATCCCAGTAGTTCTCAACATTTTTCTTTCCATTCACATATCACTTTAAGTATTCCCTATGCCATCGGTGCTCTGTGATTAGAAAGGGATAGGAAGAAAAAGTTTGTAAACCACTGTTTTAATCGTACCTTATGTGCACGGTTTCTTAACTCCAAAGGAAATGGGCCAACAATTGGATCAAGAGCAGTGATTTTCAACTTCCCTTCCCAATCACAAACCACTTTAAGCAATCCCTTACTAATCACAGAGCACTGATGGCATAAGGATTACTTCAAGTGGTATGTGAGTGGAAAGAAAAATGTTGAGAATCACTGCTCCATCCCTTGCACGGATGTACATATGCCACAGGTGTGCATACCCAGAATACCCAGCATAAATGTCTCAACACAGCAGGTCTTGGCTAAACTTTTACCCAAATAATGTGTGTCTTTCTGCCGAAACCTCACACCATTTCTATCCTGTGCATTTGCAATTGTTGGCTCCTCCAATCAATTTCATTCAAACCAGCTGATCACCTTTAATTCACTGCCAATCAACTTATCCTGTGATTTTACATTTTAATGACTATGACCCTAACTTGTGCACAACCCCATCTCAACATTAAGACCCAATGTATTACTCTGGTTGAACCATTCTATATTCACTCTGCCTGGAACATGTTCCACTGATCAGAACATAAGAAATAGGAGCAGGCGTTGGCCATCCGGCCCATCAAGCCTGCTCTGCCATTCAATGTGATCGTGGTTGATCTGATGATGGGCTTATCTCCACCTTTTCCCCATATCCCTTTTTTCCCCAACTATATAGAAATCTATCCAACCTTGTCTTAAATATATTACTGAGGTAGTCTCCACTGCTTCAATGGGCAGAGAATTTCATAGATATCTATCAGAGCTCCTATAGAACTCCATGTGATCTAATTATGCTTTGTACGATGGTCCATGTTTTCCAAGGATCTAAAGGAAGGCTTCCAAAACTTTAGGAGCAATTACAATCATACAGCATACAAACTGGCCTTTAGGCCACTGAGTCCTTGATGGCATCAAGCTTGTGTTTACATCAATCTTACACAAAACCCATTTTGCTCTTCTCAATGTTCCAATCAACTCTTCCCAGCTTCAACCGTTCTTTGACAGCAGGAGGAATTTACAGTGGCTATTTAACTGACTAATCCTCTCGCATTCACTTGTCTGACTCATTACATAAAAACCTGTTAGACGTATCTGCTCTGAAATGTATCTGACGTATACCACCTGTAACAGGTCAGACAAGTGAATGCGAGAGGATTAGTCGGTTAAATAGCCACTGTGTGGTTGCTCTCTCTAATTTTATTATTGCTAATGGCTGATAACTTTCTTTTAGGAAAGTAACTTGCCCTCAACAAACTCTTCTGTGAAGCAGGAGTCTTTCTTCCCTGTGATGCTGGCCTGTTGTTGGGCCATGAGAGTTTCTGGAGTATTGTGTGCCTCTGGCATCCAGTCACAGAGTCAGAACTGTTTATAAATGAAAATCTGCTCAAACTACTCAACCTCAGTGAGTCCAACAGTTCATTCAACACGTCACCCTACTAAGAGTCTCTTTTAGCTTGACGCTAATTAATTTCAAGAAGAATAGAATATAAGGTCGGGAATGTGATCAGGGCTTCAGAGGAGATTCACAAGGATGATTCCGGGAACGAACATGAGTTCTTGGCCTGTACTCATTGAAATTTAGGAGAATAAGGGGGGGGGGGAAATCTCATTGAATGTTAAAAGGCACAGTGTAGATGTAGAAAGGTTGTTTCCCATGGTGGCAGAGTCTCAGATATCAGGGCACAATTGAAGAGTGTCCATTTTGAACACAGAGGAATTTCTTCAACCTTAGGGTGGTTAATCTTTGGAATTTGTTGCCACAGGTGATTGTGGAGGCCAGGTCATTGGGTGTTCTCATGGCAGAGATTGATCAGTTCTTGACTAGCCAGGGCATAAAAGGTTGTGGGGAGAAGGCCAGGCAGTGGGGCTGAGTGGGGAAATGGGTCATCTCATGATTAGGTGATGGGGCAGACTCAATGAGGTGAATGGCCTGTTTCTGCTCCTATTCTTATGGATTTGCAGCCTAAATGCATACATGGCTCTCTCACATCTTTCTCTACGCAGCAGAAACCCAGCCCAGTTGCTTCCTACAATCCACGGGCAGCACAGTGGTGTTGGGTTCAACCCTGGCATCTGGCAGTGTCTGTGTGGAGTTTGCATGCTCTATCTATAGCCATGAGTTTCTCTTGGGTGCTCCAGTTTCCCCCTCAGCCCAAACATATACAGGTTGGTGGGTTAATTATCGGTAACTGCTATAAATTGTCCTCAGTGGATGAGTGATAGATTCTCAGAAAATCATTGGAAATGGGAGAGAATACAATGGGTTAGGATGGGATTATTCTAAAAACAGGTGGGTGTGAGTTCAATGGGCCAAAGGCCCTCTCGAGGATTATATCTGTGACTTGAATTCAAGACCTCAGATCTGATCTGAATGACGCAATGAGTGGAATATTTTGAAGAAACATTAACTGGTCTGAAAATAAAATTGCTGGCAGATTCGTATTCCTGTAACTGAGATAATTGAAGGAAAATCTCCCAGTGACAACACCTCAAGATATTTCAGCATTCAGTCAAGTGATAGAAATGTTTCTATCTTTAAATATGGTGCATCCATTTGATGGCCTTGAAGTGAGCAGCTGTTCAGATCAGTGAGTTCACTGCACTGCATGGAACAGAATTCATTAACAGGAGTCAAGTGAGAGCTGAGGGAAGTATTTTACACCGAATAGACAGGTAGCAATCAACAAATTGAGGAGAAGCCTAGCCAGTGTACCAACGTCAATTGACAGTTCAGTGAAGATTCTCTGGGATCCATTCAACACAAAACTTGTACTGGAAACCAGTAATGGGGGCTCTGACAGTAAAATGTCACTGGCCATGGGGGAGGGGCTGGAGGATTGGAGGGTGGCTCATGTTGTTCCACTGTTTAAAAAAGCCTCCAAAAATAAACCTGGTAATTATAAGCTGTAAGTCTGATGTTGGTGGGTAAATTAATGGAGAGTGTTCTTAGAGATGGTATATACCAAAGACAGGGATTGATTAGGAGTAGTCAACATAGTTTTGTGCATGGTAGATCATGTTTTTCGAGGAGGTTACGAAGAAGGTTGACAAGGGGAAGGATATTGTCTATATGGACTTTATTCTTGCCCTGAGAGTTGGTGCATCCATACCAGGCAGTGATTTACCAGCCACAATGCTCTCCACAGTACACAAGACGTTTACAAGAGTCTTCAATAATGTACTGAACCTCCTCAGACACCTCACAAAGTATAGCCGCTGGCGAGCCTTCTTTGCGATTGTATCAACGTGGAGGCTTTAGGACAGATCCTCAGAGATGTTGACACCCAGGAATTTAAAGTTCTTGACCCTCTCCACTCAATGAGGACTGGGTTGTGTTCCCCTGACTTTCTCCTGAAGTCCACAGGCAGGGATAGGGAGACACTTAGGGAGAGTCACCCCAGTGGCGAGCGGCATTGGCCAGTTCTTCATCCTGGGTGCTGCCATTTTATTAATACAGAACTTTATTGACACTTTGTTAAAACAGCAGCTGCTGGCAAGGTGTGAGCGGGGCCCTCCACTGCCTGAATGTTTGCTCCCATCTTCACCAAAGGTTGTGTGTTATTTCGGAGAACATTTACAATTTTAAACTTTAAAAAAAAATTATTCTTATTTAATTTTTATTTAGTTATTTATTTCCTCAATTATATTTGCTGGTGGTTGCTTGAATTCCAGATTCCAGGGATTTTACTGTACTAGAGTTTTTGCTATTTTCTTCCTCGGAAGATGACAGCAAAATCTTCCCAGGATCCTTAAGTTCACAATCATCTCTTTGGTTTTGCTAACGTAGAGCGCAAGATTGTTGTCGTTACACCATTTAACGAGCTGATCTATCTCCCTCCTGTACTCTTCCCCATTGCCGTTTGTGATTCTGCCGACAACTGTGGTGTCATTGGCAAACTTGTAGATGGCATTGGAATTGTGCCTGGCCACACATTTGTGGGTGTATAATAAGTAGAGCAGAGGACTAAGCACCATCCTTGGGGTGTACCTGTGTTGATGATCAGTGAGGAGGAGATGTTGTTTCCCATTCTTACTGACTGTGGTCTTCCAATGAGAAAGGCAAGGATCTAGTTGCAGGGTGGGGTACAGAGGCCTTGAGTTTGTAGCTTCTTGACCATTGCTGAGGGAATAATGGTATTGAAGGTCAAGCCGTAGTCGATGAAGAGCAGCCATATGCATGAATTGCTGTTTTGAGGTGATCCAGAGCTGAGTGGAGAGCCAACGATATTGCATCTGCTGTGAAGCAATTGTAATGATAGGCAAATTCCAGATGGTCCAGATCTTTGCCTAGATGCATGTTAAATCTGACCATGACCAACTTCAACATCACAGTTGAAGTTAGTGCTACTGGGCGGTAGTCATTGATGCAGCCCACGCTACTCTTCTTGGGTAGTGGGATGATTTTGATGGGAACCTCTGACAGCCACAATGAGACGTTGAAAATGTCCACGAAAACTCTAGCTAGTTGGTTGCTGCAGATTTTCAGTACCTTGCCAGGAATGCCGTTAGGCCTGACTCTTTGAGCGGGTTCACCCTCTTGAATGATGTTCTGATGTTGCCCTCAAAGACAGATATCACAGGGTCCTCAGCCTTTTCAGGGATTCTAGTAGGCACTGCTTGGTGGTTCTTCTCAAAGCAGGCATAGAAGATGTTCAGCTCATTGGGTAGTGAAGCATGGTAATGTTACGTATGAAGTGTACAGCACCTGTGATCAGAGCTTGATGTCAAAGTGCCATGATAGAAATTCAACCCCAGAATTACTCCAGTGAGCAAATGTTCTCCTTGAGGATTTTCTTCTTTTATAAGTAAGAATTGGAGAAGGGTATTTTCAATCCAGAAAGATCTTGTATTTAAACTGCGCCTTGCTATATCTTGTCTCCAAAATATTTCAGAGCCTGTTACTATTGAAAAACAAGTAGTTTTGTAGGGAATCTGAGATGGTTAGTGATTTGATAAAATCTATCTCTTCCATTTTTCATATTGAAAGATTGTCTGGATTTGAATACTTAATCAGAACATGAATACATTTTAATTATGGACGGGTACTGTATATTTGGAAGGAGTTACAATGTGGAATTAAGGCAATTGGCATGCATGCAAATTAAGGCAATTAGCATGCATGCAAATTAGTTTGAATCACTGAACTACAATGATGGTAGTAAAAAGCACAATGGAGAAATTCAGCAGGTGGACTTTATATAGCAAAGATAAAGATACATAACCAATGTTTCGGGCTTCATCCCTTCATCAAGGTATGAGCAAAAATGACAATGTATGTCAAAACATCGAATACTGCTCTCCGCGCTCCTCCTGACAAAATTGCTGCACCCCTTTTTTTTGACAAAATATAGGCAGGTGCCCTTTTCTCCACCATTGTGTTTTTACTTCAATCACAGGGTCAAGTCAAGTCACCTTTATTTATCATTCATGCCATGCTCACATGGTAAAGATGAGATAGCATTTCTCCAGGACCACAGAGCATATTTACATAAATATAAGTTAAAATAGGTTAAACACATTGAAATATTACTGTAAGAGTCTCCAATATCAAAGTACTCTATGCACATATGTTCTGAGAATTCGGGAGTCTGTTGCCCGATCTGGACGCAAGGGCCCGAGTGCTTCAGTACCTCCTACTAGATGGAAAAAGGGAGAGCAGTTTACGTGAGGGGCGTGTGGAGTCCTTCATAATGTTTATTGGCTTTCGCCTGTATCGAGTGTTGTAGATATCCCTCATGGTAGGAAGAGAGTCCCCAATGACCTTTTCCATTGACTTACTATCTTCTGCAGGGTCTTGAGATCCGAGGAGGCACAGCTTCCAAACCAGTGATGCAGTTGCACAGGATGCTCCCAGTAAATGTAGTGAGGATGGAGTTTCTTCAGCCTTCGCAGGAAGTAGAGGTGCTGCTGGGCTTTCTTGGCTATGGAGCTGGTGTTAAGGGACCAGGTGAGATTCTCCAGCAAGTACATTCCAAGGTACAATATTCTTGATGTTCTCAACGGTGGAACCATCAATGGTCAACAGAGAGAGGTCTCCATGGGTCCTCCTGAAGTTGACAACAATCTCTTTTGTTTTTTTTACATTCAGATACTGGTTGTTAGCTCGTCACCAATCCGCTAGTGACTGCATCTCATCTCTGTATGCTGACACGTCATTTTTACTAATCAAGTTCACCATAGTCGTGTTGTCAGCGAACCTGGTGATGTGGTTTGAGCTGTGTTTAGCTGCACAGTCGTGGGTCAGTGGAAACAACAGTGGACTAAGCATGCAGCACTGGGCCCCCCCCCCTCCCTACCCCCGTGTTCAGTGTGATGATCTTGGAGGTGCTGTAACCGATCCAGACTACTTGAGGTCTCCCGACAGCAAGTCAAGAATCCAATTGCAGAAGCAGGTGTTTAGACACGATAGGATCGACTTCCTTATCAGGTGCTGTGGTATGATTGTGTTGAATGCTGAACTGAAGTCAATAAATAGCATTCAAATAAATCAGTCCTTATTTTCCAGATGGGTGAGGGCTAGACGGAGGGCTATGGCAAAGGCATTGTCCATGGAGCAGTTGAGTCTGTATGCGAACTGTAGGTGGTCTAGTGCCTGGGGCAATAGGAGCTTGATGTGCCTCATGATGAGCCTCTCGAAGCACTTCATGACTATGGGCATGAGTGCGACAGGGTGGTAATCATTGAGGTAGGACACAGCTGACTTGGTTGGCACAGGGACAATGGTGACAGCTTTGAGGCACGCTGGGACCACAGGGCTTCTCAGGGAGATGTTAAAGATGTCAGTGAAAATATCTGCTAGCTGAGCCACACATCCCCTTAGCACTATGCCAGGGTTAGACTTTCGTGTTTTACAACAGTGATGGTGGGCTGTTTAACTTCATACTTTATTTTCACATTCTTGGAAGTTGGCCTGTTTGAGTTGTGGTAATAATCATAGACACATGGCAAGACTAGTGTCAAAACAAAAATCCCTCCAACTCTTAGACGCACTGTCAAAGAAATAAGTCACAGTTTCAACACCTGAGTATAACTCCCTTTGCAACAGGTGGACTGCTGCAATTCGCTTTCTAAAGAGGAATTGGGAATGGCCAATAAATAGGAGTCTTGAACTTATTTTTTAAAAAATCCAAAATCTGAAGAAACAGAGGGGATACTTGTGGAAACAGCTATTGATTGTAAAACACGATTTGTTTTTGCTATATTTCATTGCATTTTGTGGGATTTGTATGTACTTTTGGCTACTGCAATTTCATACACTAATCAAGCTTAATTTTCATGGCACTTGATAGGATACAAACAAGTAAAATTTGACAATTCAAGCAATCTTGTCTATGTTCCAAGGATATGAATAAGACTGATGCTCTGCTTGAATAATGTGTCATCTTTACAAAACACTTACAGATGAAAACAAATACCCAGCCTGCAAGAGCCCAGATGCAAAGTGGTTGCAGTGTGGGATGGGTACGTGCAGCTAAGGGAACAGTGAAGATTGCCTTACGTCGTTTCATGCTCATTGCTGTCCTCTTCATTCTCGGGCCACTCCACGTAACATACCACTCTGCCTGGGAACTCTTCTGTCTTGGAGTAATAGCACTGCGGAAAGGCAAGGGACAGTGCCATCACCCAGATGACTCCAATTACGACTTTGGTTGCAGTTGCTGACAATCTTGGTTTCAGCGGATGAATGATAGCCATGTACCTGATAATAGAACACATCCAGTTGTCAACTGAGTTTCCCCTTTTTTCCCCACCTTTTCCTCAAAATGCCTCAATTATGCTCAAAATGACTCAACAGTTGATGGTCATAACAATACCATTATTCTTTCCCATGTGTTGATGTTAGGACAACATGGGCAGAGTTCCTGCCCTCACTTAATATCCTTGTGCACATGTACCTTTACAGAGGTCTTGGTGCCTCACAGTTCGGCGGGCAGCAACCTCCTTTGAAGAAGACCGCAGAGCCCACCTCACTGACAAAAGACAAAGGAGGAAAGACCCAACACCCAACCCCAACCCACCAATTTTCCCCTGCAACCGCTGCAACCGTGTCTGCCTGTCCCGCATCGGACTTGTCAGCCACAAACGAGCCTGCAGCTGACGTGGACATTACCCCTCCATAAATCTTTGTCCGCGAAGCCAAGCCAAAGAAATTACAACTGTTTTGTTTGCCACTACTGTCCATAAAGGGTAGCGACAGGCTGCTGATACATTCAAGGACCATTTCACACTAATGTTATCAGACCAGTGAACAGACTCTCACTGGTAAAATAATACAACATGGAAGAATAGAGGAACAAGCATTTTAGCCTAGGGTGTCCATGCCGAACGTCATGCCAAATTAAACTAGACCTCTGATGCTGGATTTTTATCCCTCTGTTCCCTACATATTTATGTCTATCTATAAGGTGGAGAGGGTGAGCAAATTTAAGATCTTGGGAGTCACTATCTCAGAGGACCATTGCTGGACCCAACACACCAATAGCATTGTGAAGAATGCACGTCAGCGCCTCTACCTTCTCAGGAGTTTGCAGAGATTTGGTATGACATCTGAAACCCTGGCATATATCGATATATGTGTGGTGGAAAGTGTGCTGATCGACTGCATCACCGACTGGTATGGGGAAACCTATACCCCTGAGCATAATGCCCTCCAAAAGGTAGTGGACACAGCCCAGGACATCACAGGCAAAACCCTCCCCCACTATCGAGAACATCTACAGGGAACGCTGCTGTCAGAGAGCAGCAGCAACCATCAAGGATCCACACCGCTCTCTTCTCGCTGCCGCCATCAGGAAAGAGGTGTAGGGGCCACAAGACTCGCACCACAAGGTTCAGGAACAACTGCTCCCCCTCCACCATCAGACTCCTCAACAACAAACTCAATCAGGGACTCGTTTAAGAACTCTTGCTTTTGAACTTTATTGATTTTTTTTTCTCTCTGTATTGCACAGTTTCTTTTTGTTTACATGTGCACATTGAGCACAGTTTTTTTTAGCACTACCAATAAATGGTAATTCTGCCTCGTCCTCAGGAAAAAGAATATCAGGGTTGTGCGATGTCATACATGTTCTCTGACAATAAATATGAAATCTGAAAACTGAAGCCCTTAAATGCTACTAATCTACCTCCTACTACCCCACTGCTACCCCAGGTAGCCTGACCCCACTGCTATCCCAGGCAGACTGTTCCAGCCATCTAGTTCTTAGTGTCATTCAGCAGTCTCACTGCCCATGGGAAGAAGCTGTTGCTCATACTCCTGTATCTCTTTCCCAACAGACTTAGCTCCACACAACTCCTTTAAAATTTACCCCCTTCTTTAATGCATGTACTTGCACTGTTTGAACTGAACAGTTTTTCTCTACATTCTGCACTTTGGTATAAATTGATAGTATCTGTTGTATTTCAGTATGGGTTGGTGTTCCTGAATAGCACGCATAGCAAAGCTTTTTCCCACTATCGTGTTACATGTTAGAATAAACTATTCAATTCAATGATCGGCAGTGTCACAGAAAGCATTTTCAAAAGTGCCACGGGGGCACTTGTAAATAACTTGCTGCTTGATGATATCTAACTGAAGTAATCAAGGGAGTAAAATTCAAAGGGCAGGGACTCCACTAAATGTGAAACTTCATGTGTCAGTTTGAGGGACTTAATGGCTGCAATGTGGTCTGGGTGGATATGGGAAGATTAAGTATCACTTGATTCTCTTGCAGAGTGTACTTCTTGCCCTGACACCGATACAGGAAGAAAGTCTATGCATCTGAGCATGTCATTGCCCAGGTGCAGAGTTGGAAAAGTTTTCTGACTTGTCCAAAAGACACAGAGTGATGTCTGCAGTGGTTTGAGGAAAACTGAAAGCTTATGTACCTTTCGTATTCCTTTTTACAGAAGCACGTGTGAGAGGAGAGAACAAATGGTAATGCTATGTCAAAACCAAAAGAATGGGTGAATTCAATCAGCCTGATCACTGACGAATCCCATGCTTGTTTCATGACTTCTCACAGAGATAGACATTTATAGATCATAGAATATGATAAACCTGCCCCACAACAATCTTACCCTTCCCTACCTCACGCCCATAGATGTTTTTCTTGCATCCATGTACAGTACTTCTCTTAGTCTTTTAAATATTCCTTTGTACCAGGATGTCAGGCACCCATCACCCTCGCATTTAATGTTTGACATCATTTCTAAATGAGGGCAATTTCATAAATAATTGCCATATTGTTTATTACTAAGGTGGAAATCGCTCCTTGGGATTAGATTGTATTTTTCCAATGGTTTTGTGTCAGGTATTAAAAATACAAAGTGTTTTCATTACTATATCAATATGGCTTCATGTGCATGCATGTGTCTCCTTGAGATTGAATAGGAATAGCAATTCAAATGTGTATTTGCATGTGTGTGACCACATTTGTAATAGCATTTGTATGTGAGTGTGTGTGTGTTCAGTATATAATTGCATTTGTCTCAGTGGGCAATAGGCGTGGGCAGGATCAGGCTTGTCTGCACTGTCTTTGGTTAAAAGAAAACTTAATTTGCTGACACTCTGGTTTAGTGCTGAGATAACTGATGTCTCTTGCCTATTTGATTGAAAATCCTGTCATATTCTTGCAAAAGACAAGAAGCGAGTACCTTTGAGAGCAGGAGAAAAACAGGAGGATGGTGTATTTGAAGAGCAAATCCCGAGAGCTGTCCAAGGTGAAGTAGTCAGTTAAGAGAGTGCTCTTGGCAAAGGTAAAACTAACACAGGAAAAGCTGACAGTCTTGAAAAGGGGTCCAGATCTGAAATATTGAGTGACCCTATCTACCCATGGATGCTGCCCTGTCCTGCTGAGTTCCTCCAGCATTACTTTTTGCAAGAGACAAGAGCATTTGTTTTCAGTAGGAGAGAAGGCAGGAGAAAGGTGTGAAGAGCAAAGGCAAACTGACCTAACGTGCTGTTAGTCTCCACCATTTTCTCCCCTCCCCAAACATGGGTGACACCTCCTTTGATTGCACTGAAACCAATTGGCTAACTGGACAACCAATGGAACTGGACACAAATGCTCTGAAATGTGCAGGAGGTCTGCTCAGATATGAAGAGATGGTTCAGTGCAGGAAACTGCCCATGAACAAGAAATGTGCCTCCCCCCCTCCCCCCACCACCTCTCTCAGGCTGGGTTGTGAAGGGGTGGGGTTGTCCTGGGGAATGAGTGTGATCAATTGTACACATGACCACAGCATCTTTCTTCGATCTCTGTCACTCTACAAACTGAGTGTGCCTTTTGAAATATTGCAAAAGATCACACAGCAGCTTTGCCGTTTGAGGTAAAAACTGAAAACCAGATAAACCATAAGACGTGGGAGTGGAATTTGGCAATCCAGTCCATCAAGTCCATCCTGCCATTCCATCATGGCTTATTTACTATCCTTTTCAACCCCATTTTCCTGCCTTCACCCTGTACTCCTTGATTCCCTTCCTGATCAAGAATGTATCTATCTTTGCCTCAAATATCCCCAATGACATGACTGCCAAAGCAGTCTGCGGTAATGATTTCCACAAATTCACTACCCTCTAAGTGAATAAATTCTTCCTCATCTCTGTTCGAAAGGAAGGTTTTTGTTCTGAAGCTGTGCCCTCTTGTCCCAGACTCCCCCCCCACATCACAAAAAATATTCTCTCCACGTCCACTCTATCCAAGCCATTCAGTATTCGATAGGTTTCAGTGAGATTCCCTCCCCCCATCCTACCAAACTCCAGTGAGTATAGTCCCAAAGCCTTCAAACACTCCTCGTATGAAAACTGTTTCATTCTAGTGTTACGAGCCCAAAGAACCCCAAAACCCAGCAGCAATAGGCATTCTCCAAGACAAGTAGTTACTTAAACAAAATTGTTTTTAATTATCTTTATACATGAAAACAGAATCAAACTTTAACTTATCTCTATTAACTTACTAAACCCAACTTAACCCCCTTCTAATTCTAAGTGCATGTATATGTGATGTGTGTGTAAATGTAAGAAGATTTCCTTTGTTCACAGATCAACCTCACTTCTCATTCTTTCAAGTTCTCTGGTTGCAGGCAATTCTTATACTGTGCACAGAATTTATCATGTATAAAGTTCACCAGTCTTTGGTGCTCGAAAGGTAAATGTTTACCACTTAGGAAAGCTCTCGTAGGGTTTGCAGAGAGAGATTTGTTGTTCCAGGATTTCCACAACTGAGGTACCACCATTAGTCACCTCAATGTCTTGCTGATGAAACTTGCCCCATCAGGATTCTCCAGATGATAATCTCTTTCTTTCAGGCTATCACAGAGTTTCTTTCTGTTCCTCTTATTCCAAGAGAAACATCAGACAGATAGCACTTCCAGCCATCCGCCACTCTGGAGTTTTCTGTTTCAGTTCCAACCAGTTTCTCCTGCTTTTTTTAGCTGTCTCTCTCTCTTTCTTTCCCTCTCCCACCCCCCCCCCCCCACCCCCACTCCAACTGCCAGAAAGCAAGTAAACAAAAACCCTGGAATGACCTTTCTGTGCACTCTGTTAAAACCCTCGCAAAGAGCTTTTAACAGCCAGAGCATCCCCTGTTTGTTGCTTTAATGATGTCATTTCAATTAGCACCTGCTTGTGAAATATACGCAGCATTCTCCATAGTTTCTATAAATTGATTGATTATGAATTCTTCAATATTTTAAATAAGATCTGTTTTAAAGTGTGTCTGTATGTAACCTACTCTAATTTTACCAATTTATCTCCCAAATATTCCATTACACTAGGGATCATCCTTGTAAACTTCCTCTGGCCCTCTCCATTGCCAACACATCCTTTCTTAGATATTGGAGCCCAAAACTACTCACAATATGTCAATTGTGGTCTGACCAATGCTGTATAAAGCCAACATACTTGATTTTGTATTATCTCTCTTTCAAAATGAACACTACCATTCCATTCCATTTGCGTTCCTCACCACTGATTCTACACCACTACACTGATTCCTCTACACTGATTCCTCACCACTGATTCTACCTACAAGTTGATTTTCAGGGAATCTTGTACAATGACTCCCAAGTCACTCTGTACCTCTGATTTCTGAAATCGTGGCCTGTTTAAAAATAGTCTGAGGCTTTATTCCTTCTACAAAAGTTAATGATCATATTCTTCTCCACATTGTACTCCATCTGCCATTTCCTTGCCCAGTCTCCTAACCTGTCTAAGTCCTTCTGCAGAATCAATGCTTCCTCAATACTATCTGATCTATGTATCATCTGCAAACTTTGTCACAAAGCAATCCAATCCGTTATCAAAGTAGATGACATATAATGTGAAAGGAAGCATCTCCAGCACCAAGCCCTACTGATCACTGGCAGCTCCGAGCCCTGCGGAACACCACTGGTCACCGGCTGCACCGAGCCCTGCGGAACACCACTGGTCGCCGGTGGAACACCACTGGTCACCGGCAGCACCGAGACCTGTGGAACACCACTGGTCACCAGCAGCACTGAGCCCTGAGGAACACCACTGATCACCAGTAGCCAACCAGAATAGGCTCTTTTATCCCCACTCTCTGTCTCCTGCAGTCAGCCAATCTTCAATCCATGCTAGTATCCTTATCATAGTCCCATTGACTCTTACCTTGCTTAGCAGCCTCATGTGTGGCACCTTATCAAAAGGCTTTTGAAAATCTAAGTAAACCACATCCACTGATTCTCCTTCCTCTCTTCTTCCTGTTATTTCCTGAAAGAATTCCAATAGGTTTGTTGGCCAAGTTTTCCCCTCCTGGGCCAAAACCGGGCCAAAATTGAGGCAAAGATGGGAGTTAGATTTAAGAACAACAATTTTTGAACAACGCTGGTCCGACCTACGTCAGGACAGCATGTCAACAGTCATTCATGCCAGATAAAGGCTGTTGCAATACAATTTCTTGCACCAGCTGTATCTTATGCTGAATAAATTACACAAGGTAAAACCAGAAATCTTAGAATTGTGTTTTCGATGCAGCATAGAGACAGGAACCTTTGTGCACTCAATCTGGCTATGCTCAAGGTGAGGCACCTTTGGGTAGAGTTTGGGACATTTTGGAAAAAAATTACAGATGTGGAGTCACAGGATCCAGACCTCTTCCTGTTATATTACAGACATGAGTCCGAGGCAGTCCAAATACCAGATTCAATTTGTAAAAGTTACCTTGGCGGTGGCCAGGAAATGCATAACGGTTACCTGGAAATTTGACTTCAAGCTAAGCACAGTATGATAGAACACGGAGATGCGGAGCTGTGTTCCCCTGGAAAAATTACTTATAATTTAAGAGGGAGACAAAACATGTTCGTTAAGGTGTGGCAGCCATACTTGCCATATATTGAAATGCAAGTGCGATTAACCTTCTCAAGGCCTCTCTCAAAAGGAAACAGTGGACAATAGGCTCACCTAATTCCTGGAATGCTGAGAATGAGATAATTTGGAGGCCTGGCCAGCACCCCCCTCTCCTTTTTTTTTCCTAACATATTTGTATTGTGGAGTCAAGTGATGGAGTAGTGGCCGGTAAGGTAAAACCAGCCCTCTCCAGAAAAAAAGTCAAGAAAAGACAAAGCTTAACAAATATAAAGTATAAGAAATAGAAGATAAAGTTGCAGCGAAGAGAAAGAAGATGGCACCCAAGAAGGAAAAAGTAAAAACAACGGGGAAAAAAGAAGAAAAGTCACTGGAAAAGAAAGAAGAAGGCCTTACCTGCATGAAGGAACAGGGAGCCGTGGTGGTGAAAAGCGCCCGATCTCCGAGGTTGGTGCCGGCCCCACGGAGTCGTGACCCCCCCCCCCCCCAACCAGTGGACTGCAAAAATGAGCCAAACAAAAGTGCACAATCAAAGGTAAAAGGAAACACTGACAGGAGGGGGTCTCAGCCGAGGAGCGGTCAACCACGGCGTGACCACCAGGGCTCTCAGCTGGAAGATGAGGAAGGCGGCAGGAGAGGGAGTGAGGAACCAGGCGAGGAAGAAAGTCAATGGGGTAATGGCAAGAGGAGCAGCAGCAGGAGGCCTGACAGATGAGCAGTCCAGGAGGGGAGGATCAACAACAAGAGGCCCAGCAAGAAGAGGCCCGACAAAGTGATACAAGCAACTCATCAGGAGAATCAGAAGAGACACAGATACAAAGAAGAGAAGAAGACACAAACAAAGGTACAGACACAGAAGAAGAGGAAGAGGACCAAGATCTTCACAGAGAAATAGAAGGTCAAACAGATGGACAGAATATAGATAAAGCCTTTTTTGATGAACAAATGAGAGCATTGAAAGAATGGTTGTCATTAGAATTTAGTGCAATTAAAAGAAAAATAAAAGCAGAAGATAAAATCCAAAGTTTAGAACGGGTCATGACAGAAATAGGGAAAAGAGTAGAAAATGTGGAAGAACGAAAAACAGCTGTGGAAATGGAAGTAAATGACTTAAGAGAAAAATTGGAAGAAAGTGACAAAAAAATTAAAGAGACACAAGAGTTGTTATTTCAGAAAATTGATATGTTGGCAACGTCAAAAACCAAGATCCATCTTAGTAAAATTTTTGAGATATACGACAAGAGAAAATATATTGGAGCAGGCAAGGAATAAAGTTAGAGAAGATAATAAACCATTGGAATACAAGGGTCAAAAAATATTTTTTTTACCCCAACATAAGTTTTGAACTCTTAAAGAAGAGGAAGGAAATTAATACGGCGAAAACAGTTTTATGGAAAAAAGGTTATAAATTCATGTTAAGACATCCAGCCGTACTTAAAATATTTATACCCGGGGAGTAAAACAGACTGTTCTTGGATCTGGAGGAAGCACAAGAATTCGCAGAGTGTTTGCAGGATAGAAAGAGAGATGAAGAGATGTAATAAGAATGAAGAAAGGTGATAAAGTATATATAAAGATGTAAAAACAATGTATATGTAAAGAACTAAAGAGGGAAAAGAGAGGGAAAGGAAGGAAGTAAGGGGAAACAAGGGAGAGCTTTGTTATATGTGTAAAAAAAGTGTTTTCTAGGGGGGGTTGGTGGGGAGAGAATAACCGTCACTGCAAAATCACTTGACGCTTGCGAGCAAGATCGCAACCCAAATTGAAAGGGAAGTTGTGGTTGCCCGGCAAGGGATAAGGGGCAACTCAGAGAGGGGGGGAATTTGGGGTTAAGGTAATATTGGGTGTGGGAATTGTTGGAGTATTTTATGTTTTAAATGTGTTGTCATACATTGAGTTTAAAAAGGGAAAACAGAGATGGAAAAGGGGGATGGAGGTGGTGAGGAAGCGAAAAAGAGGTGTAAACAAGATATAAGATGGCCACTTTGAACTATATGACTATAAACATTAATGGAATACATAACCAAACTAAAAGGAAGAGGCTATTAAATTTACTGAAAAAATAGATATAGCATTTGTGCAGGAAACGCATCTAACTGAAGTGGAACATAACAAATTAAAGAGAGACTGGGTAGGATACGTAGCGGTAGCATCATATAATTCAAAAGCTAGAGGTGTAGCCATATTAGTTAACAATAAACACAAGGTTATGCATGATACAGTATAATTGGTTACACAGGTTATATATCACTCCTCAAAAATTAAAAGAATGGGATCCAACATTATCAGATAGATGTTTTCGCTGTAAGAAGGAAATGGGAACATCAATACATACAATTTGGGCATGTACGAAAGTGAATACGTTTTGAGAAGATCTAAATCAGATATTTTAAAAATCACAAAAAATAACATACCAAAAAATCCAGAGATCTTTCTTTTAAGTAACATAAGTAATGAATTAGGCCTCAAATTGGATAAAGTGCAAAAAAAGATTTATTATGATAGCCTTAGAGGTAGCAAAAAAGTGTATAATGTTAACTTGGAAAATGGAAGAGAGCCAGAGAATACAGCAATGGTACCTGGAAATTAATAAATGTATTCCATTGGAAAAAATAACATATAATTTAAAAAATAAAGTCACATTATTTGAACAAATTTGGGAGCCATACATGGAACATAACAGAGAGAGCTTGCCTTGGACCTCCACCCCCTAAAATGATAAGAAGACAAAACAATTTGATTCAGTCTGTAAAAACAGATGACACATTTTTCTTGTTTATTTTTCATTGTGTGAAGACATTGTTTTATGGTTTTATTGTATTGTATATGTTGAATATTTATTGGTTTTGGAGGTGGGTGGGAAGGGGGTAAGGCAGGAAAAAAAGGGAGAAAATTCCACTGTGTATATTTAATGAGGAACGTTTGTGTATATTTTGGTTGATATCGTTCACAGTGTGAAAAATAAAAAATTATAAAAATATTCATATTGTTATTCTTCGTAACTGACATATATTGGGGTGGGGGGGGGAAGAAAGGAGAGGGGGATTGATCTTCTATAATGTTTGTAAAGTAAGAATTTGTAAAATTATAAATGAAATTATCAGAAAAAATTCCCCTCCAAGTACACTAAAACCTCATCCTTCAGAATAGATTCTAACACCAAAGTAAGGTTAATTGGCCTATAATTTCCTGTCTTTTGCCTCCTTTCTTAAAGAGTGGAGTGGCATTTGCAATTTTCCAATCGTCCGGAACAATCCCAGAATCTAGTGATTCCTAAAAGATCATTCACAATTTCTTCAGCTACTTCTTTCAAGACCCTAAGGTATAGTTCATCTGATCCAGGTGATTTATCCACCCTCAGACCATTTAACTTTCCCAGTACCTTCTTGTGGGTAAAGCCAGCTATTCACAATTTCTTCAGCTACCTCTTTCAAGACCCTGGGGTATAGTTCATCTGATTCAGGTGATTTATCCACCTTCAGACCACTTAACTTTCCCAGTAACTTCTTGTGGGTAAAGCCAGCTATACATACTTCATCCTCTTGACACTTGCGAACCTCTGGCACACTGCTGGTGTCTTTCACAGTGAAGGCAGATACAAAATACTTATTAAGTTTGTCCACCATTTCTTTGACCCCATTACTGTCTCTCCAATGTCATTCTCCAGCAGTCAAATGCCCATCCTCACCTCTCTTTCGCTCTTTATGTACATGAAGAAACTGTTCACATCCTCTTTTGTTGCTGCCTTGCTTTCCCCTTTGTATTTCATCTTTTCTGTTGTTTTTTAATTGCCTTCTGTTGGCTATCAATACAACCACATACGAAATACATTTGAAATACCCCAGTCAATCTATGATATCTTGTTACTTGCTTTATTGCTTCTTATATGATCCTATGCAGCAACAGTTATGTTGCTTTTGGGGCATAGAAATAATATTGGACAATGAAGATTTTGCTTCCTGAGCATTTTGGGATGTATTTTATGGATTTTGGCTGCTGATCACAAAAATCACCTTAACATTTTCCAATTCTGTAACACTTTTTAGATAAAACCTGTTTTTGTAATTTCCTGTCATATTCGTAACATCAAGCAGACAAAACCATGAAGTGTAACGTCATTGAAAATTTATTTTCTGCATTCGCACTTGGACTTCTTCCCTGCTGATCTGGGTGCAGTCGGTGACGAACACAGTAAAAGGTTTCACCAGGACAATGCGACCATGGAAAAGCGGTATCAGGACAACTGGAACCAAACTGAACACCTGCCTATATTTTGCTCACACCTTGATGAGGGGCTCAAGCCTGAAATGTTGGGGAGGAGTCACGTAATGAAGTAGTGGCTGATCAAGTAGAACCAGCCCTCTCCAGAGAAGAGGAAAAAAAAGTTTGAAAAAACAGAGCTCAATAAATATAAAATACAGGTAAAGAAAGATAAAATTACAAAGAAGAGCCAGGAGATGGCACCCAAAAAAGAGAAAGTAAGATTAACAGAGAAAAGGGAAGAAGGAAAATTACTGGAGAAAAAAGAAGGCCTTACCTGCACATCAGAGCAGGGAGCCACAGTGGAGAGGAGCGGCCCATCTCCGAAGTTGGTAAGTTCCAGGAGCGATGTCTTCCCAACCAGTGGACTTCAAAAATGGCTCTCAGAGCCAAGCAAAGGCGTGCAACTGCGTATGAGTGAGGAGTCGCGCATGTGCAAGCAAAAATAAAGGTGAACGCCGGCGGGAGGGGGACACAGCTGAGGAGTGGTCAGCTGCGGAGCGACCAGCTGAGAGACACCCAGCATCGGGGCGTATGGCTGGGAGAAGCACGCAGGAAAGAAGAACAAAAAAGCAGTGAGAAAGGGAACGAGGGGCTGGAAGAGGATGAATGGTGACGGGGCGACCAACGACGGGATGGCCTGCCGCAGGAGGCCCAGCAGCGGGAAACCCTGCATTAGGAGCCCAAGCAACGGGTCGACCTGCAGCAGGATACACAGCAGCTGGAGGCCCATCAAGGACACAGAAGCAGGTCATCAGAGAGAGATGAAGATACACAGATACAGAGAAGAGAAGAAGACACAGACATAGGTACAGACACAGAAGAAGAGGAGGAATAAGACCAAGATCTTCACAGGAAAGAAGAAGGTAAAATAGAGGCAAAAAATTAAAGCCTTTTTTGAAGAACAAATGAGGTCATTAAAAGAATGGCGATCATTAGAATTTAGTTCAATCAAAAGAAAAATGAAAAGAGCTGAAGACAAAATGCAAAGCTTAGAGTTGGTCATGACTGAAATAGGGAAAAGAGTAGAAAATGTGGAGGAACGAGAAGCTGCTATAGAAATGGAGCTAGATGATTTAAGAGGAAAGTTGGAAGAAATCAGAAAAAAAATTAAGGAGACAAGATTTATTGTTACAAAAAAATGACATATTGGAAAACTACAGTAGGTGAAACAACATAAAAATAGTGGGCCTGAGAGAGGGTGAAGAAGGGTCAGATTTGAAGGAATTTATAAAAGGATGGATCCAGAAGGTGCTGGGAATGACAGATTTACATGAAGAAATAGAAATAGAAAGGGCACATAGAGCACTAGTACCGAAACCACTATCACATCAAAAACCGAGATCCATATTGGTAAAACTCCTATGATATACGACAAGAGAGAACATACTGGAGCAGGCAAGGAATAAAGTTAGAGAAGACAATAAGCCGTTGGAATATAAGGGACAAAAAATATTTTTTTACCCAGACTTAAGTTTTGAACTTTTAAAGAAGAGGAAGGAATTCAACACGGCGAAAACAATCTTATGGAAGAAAGGTTATAAGACATCCAGCAGTACTCAAAGTATTTATCCCTGGGGAACAGAACAGGCTGTTCTTGGACCCAAAGAAAGCCCAAGAATTTGCTGAACATTTGCAGGACAGGAGAAGAGAGGAGGAGGAGTGACAAAAAGGATGACCGGCAAGAAATTATACAAAAATATGTAATAATATAAAGTAAAGATAATGTATATATTAAGATTTAAAGATGGAAAAGAAAAGGGAATGGAGGGGAAGAAGAGGAAAAATAGAGAGCTTTGTTATATGTATAGGAAAATAGTGTTCTCTGGGGGGGGCTGGGGGTGGGAGGATAATGGTCACTGCGAAATCAGTTGATGCTTGCGAGTAAGTTCACAAACCGAATGGAAATGGGAGTTGGGATTGCCTGACAAGAGTCAAGGGGCAACCCAAGGAGGTAGGGGGCTCATTTGGGGTTAAAGGGTTATTTGTTGTGGAGATTGTTGGGGTATTTCATGTTTTAAGTGCGTTGTCATATATTGAGATTAAAAAGGAAAACTTAAAGAAGAGTAATGGAAAAAAGGGGATGGAGGTGGCGAGGAGGCGGAAAAGAAATGAAAACAAAGATATAAGATGGCCACATTGAACTACATGACTATAAACATTAATGGAATACATAACCAAATTAAAAGGAAGAGGCTACTAAATTTACTGAAAAAGGAAAAAGTAGATATAGCATTTGTTCAGGATACCCAAAAATCCAGAAATTTTTCTTTTAAATAATGTAAGAAGTAAAGAATTAGGTCTAAAATTGGATAAAGCACAAAAAAGATTAATTTGCCTTAGCAGTAGCAAAAAAATGTGTAATGTCAACTTGGAAAATGGATGAGAGCCTGAGAATACAGCAATAGTACATGAAAATGAATAAGTGTATTCCATTGGGAAAAAAAAATCACATATAATTTAAAAGACAAAGTTACATTGTTTGAAAAAATCTGGGAACCATACATGGAACATAAAAGAAAGAGCTGGCCTCGGACCTCCACCACCTAAAATGATAAGAAGGTAAACACAATCAGATTTAATGTGCATAAGTAGATGACACGTCTTTCTTGTTTGTTTTACTTTTGTATAAATATTTTTTTAATTGTATTTTGTATGTTCAATATTTATTGGTTTTGGAGAGGGTGGGAAGTGGGGGGAGGGATGGGGAAAAAAAGAAAATGTCACTGTATATTTAAAGAGATACATCTGTAAATATTTTGGTTGATATGGTTCATAGTGCGATAAATAAAGAATTACAAAAAAAAAAGCCTGAGTGTTGGTTCTTAGCTACGTTCTTAGCTACGTAAAGTACACTCTTTTACCAGCTTTCTCTAGTGTCGAATTTTTACTGGCCTGCTAGGTATTTCCCATAGCCTTGTCAATGGAAACACACGACACAAAGAAGCTTAAACTGATCTTAAACTTCCCCTCAATGATGGTGAAAATTTTTATCGGTATCTTTGGTACTTTGAGATTTCATGATTCCAACTTCTCTTGTCTTGACCTTCACCCTCTGAACTTGATCTACCTCAATCCACCATTTCTTTGATCCTTACCCCATTCATTCCTTGGCCTTCTCTGACCTGCACTGGAACTGGTTAGACAATACCTCCATTTTTAAATTCTCATCATTCTTTTCAAATTTCTTCTAAATAGGATCCAAGATAGAATAATCTCTTCAAAGCCATGGATGCAGAGGTGGTGGAGAGCTCAATTTTAGTTTGTCTGTTCTATGCTACAGGTTGGAAGGACATTTAGACCTGAGTCTCAAACTCTCTCCCCAGGCTGATGATAAATTGGGATTGAAAAACAGGGGAGATCAATGGGATTGAAATCTGTAGGGAACTGGCATGTTCTTGGGGACAATCATCCACCCTCAGCATTGACTGGCAGGCAGGATTCGGGGGCTGAATGGCTGACTTCTATTTTCTATTGACAGGTGTGGCTTGCAAAGGCTGTCCTCTTGCTTTACTGTGTGATCATGGGCTGAATAATCTCACTGTGCTACAGCCATGCAGAGTGGAGGTTAAGGGCCATTCCCCGAGTAAGTAGCTTTGATAACCTCACTGCTGTGTCTGGCTGTGTTTGGCTTTGTGGAGCTGTTTAGGTGCAATTCTCTTCATATTTTTTGTGGAAATTATTACTTTGTCTCTAATCTGATCTGAATAAATGTGACTTTGGTGTGCAGAATTTTTTTTCAGTGTCATTTCCCATCTTGAAGGCTGAACATGCCCAAAAAATGTCACAACCCTCCTGTGGTGGAGATTATTGCTATTTCAAAATGCTAAACTTTTAAAGCTGTGCTAATTATATACAAAATGTGCGTCAGCTGCAGAATCCCAGACTTTGCCCATGTTCTCCAAACCATGACGACTGAAATCTGCTAGGAGCATTGGGTTTCCAGTCACAGCACTAATGTCACGTAGAAGGCTTCATGAACTGACTTTAGTTCATTAATTTAGGGGGGGAGGGTGAGAAATACTGAGTATTCCACCCCAGAACTTTTAACAGGTCATGCCAAACAACACTTTAAAGTAGGTCTCCAAAGATGGCACAATTCTGATTCTGGACATGACAGATGAAAGTGAGAAAGGAAATGGAAAGGTCATGGCATTGCACAATCTCTTGAAAATGTGTGTTGAATCTTCCATCATTTTAATTCTTCTCCCTACTTCCACTTCTGTCAATAATGTCCTGGACTGTTCTGTTAGAGCCCAAGGTACATATTCCATCTTGCATGTTTGAGTCCTGGGGAATATCACAGTTTTAGATAACCAGCTTTTTCGATTGCATCATAACTGGCCAATTCTTATGTAAAAATCTGTAACATTAGCTCTATTTTTCTCTCTACCCTGATTCTGCTTGTTGGTTGAGTTCTTTCAGAATGGGCATTTATTTCCAATTTTTCACAGATTCGGAACTTTCTGTCCACAACCCTCATTTATCTCCCTTGATTTACACCTCCAGTTAGATCATCAATGATAAACAATGATTCTTCATCCTCTCAGAGCAGGACAATCTCCCTCTACACCCCATCGCTAAAATTTCTGAAGCTTTCTGCATCCCTGTTTTTTTTTATGCAACTAAACTTGCTTGTTTTTTTCTTCTGTTCAATCCTACTGAAATATCGTCAATTTGAAACATTAGTTCTGTTTCTCTTTCCACTGGTGCTGCCTGGCCGGTGTTTTAATTTCAGATTTCTCGCATTTGCATTTCTTTGCAAAATTAAAAAAAAACTTTCAACATTAAAAAAAAGCTTTTGCAGAAATGAAGCAATCCCTGATTGGAAATTCTTTAAGGACCAGGTTGCACCATGTGTCTTGTAATCATTCTCTGATTAAACCCTGTGGTTCACTTGATGAACTAAATTTGAATTGACTATTCAAGGTGTGACTTTATTCTGACATTTATTAATGAGTCTTCATCTCTTCTGGATATATTTGCATGCAAATCTAGCCTGGTACAAAATAGTCTTGTGTTCAGTGTGACAAGAATAAAGAGAACGATGTTAACAGTGCTGAACCTAATCAGAAGAGAGCCTGAGAATACAGCAATGGTACATAGAAATTAATAAATGTATTCCATTGGAAAAAATAACATATAATTTAAGAAATAACATCACAGTATTCGAACAAATTTGGGAACCATACATGGAACACAACAGAGAAGTCCTACCGCGGACCTCCACCCCCTAAAATGACAGAAGGAGAAGAAGAGGAAATGAACTGACCCAGTATGTAAAAGTAGATGACACAAATTTCTTGTTTATTTTCATTGTGTGATGACATTGTTTAATGGGTTTAATGTATCATATATGTTGAATGTTGAGTGGGTGGGGAGGGAGGGAGGAAAATGGGAGAAAATGACACTGTGTATATTCAAGAGGGAAATGTTTGTGTGTATTTTGGTCAGTATGGTTCATCGTGTTAAAAATAATTTTATTTTTAAAAAACAGTGCTGAACCTCTTGCTAAACCCCAATGATTAAGAATACAATTAATGGACAAACATCAGTGGATGCAGGAATCAAAAATTTATTTGGAAAGTGCCTGACCAAAGATGAAATTGGGTTATTTTTAGACATACAGCATGGTAACAGGCCCTTCCAGCCCACGAGCCAGTGTCCCCAAAATATTACCAACTAACCCACAACACCCAAATGTTCTGAAAGGTGGGAGGAAACCAGAGCACCCAGAGGAAACTCACGCAGACAGGGAGAACTCCTTACAGGCAGTGCCAGATTCAATCCTGGGTCGCTGGCACTGTAACAGCGCTGCACTAACAGCTACACTAACTGTGCCACCCTTATGAATGGACAAATGTCAATTGGATGCAGAAATTGAAATGTATTTGGTTAGTACTCAAGCAAGGTTGAAATTAACTTTATATATGATTTAATAAATTGACTTTTTTGTATGATCATCAGTTTATTTCTGTTACGAGCCCAAAGGACCCCAAAACCCAGCATCAATAGACATTCACAAAGACAAGCGGCTTTCAAAACAAAAGTTATTTTAAATCAACCAAACATGAAAATAGAATCAAACATTAACTTAACTCTGTACTTAACTAACCCAAATTAACCCCCTTCTAATTCTAAGCGCACGTGTATGCAATGTGTGTGTAAATTCAAGAAAAGTTCTTTGGTTCACAGTTCAGTCTCACTTCTTCTTCCATGTTCTCTGGTGCAGGCAATCACCATTCTGTGCACAGAATTTAACATGTATAAAGTTCACCAGGCTTGGTGCTTGAAAGGTAAATGTTTATCGCTCAGGAAGGTTCTTGTAGGGTTTGCAGAGTGAGATATTTGTTGCTCCAGGATTTCCACAACTGAGGTACCACCACGAGTCACCTCAGGGTCTCACTGATGAAACTTAACCATATAACCATTTATGAAGCGGAACAGGCCTGTAGGCCTTTCGAGTCTGCAACGGTTCACTAGAACAACTCCATTAGCTCAAACCTCCTGCTCAACGCCAATAACCCTCCAACGCCCTCACCTTCATGTACACATCCAACCTTCTCTTAAATGACAGAAGGGACCCTGACGCAACTACCTCATTAGGAAGTTCATTCCATTCTTCCTCCACTCGCTGAGTGAAAAAGCTACCTCTAATATTTCTCCTAAAGTGTTGCCCCTTTCCCCTTAACTCATGGCCTCTTGTTCCAACCTCCCCTGCCCTCAGGGGAAAGAGTTTGTTGATGTCTAGTCTATCTATTCCTTTCATAACTTGCCCCATCAGGGTCTTCTAGATGGTAACCTCTTTCTTCAAGCTACCACAGAGTTCCATTCCTTCCTCAATTTCAAGAAAAACCTCAGACAGATAGCACTTCCAGCCATCTACTGCTCTGGAACTTGCTTTCATCAGTTTCAGTTTTCCCTGGATTGCACTTTTCAGTTACTTATCAGTGTCCCACACACTGACTGACTGACTGAGCTGTTAACTCTCTCTCTCTTCCAACTGAAACTCCAAAGAGAGCATGTGAACTCATGTTTTGCAAACCCCCCACCTTCTGCAGCAAACAGGAGTTCTTCGTTCTGCTCCCATCTATGGTTATCTTCGGTCAACAATCCAGAATTGACCTTCCTGTGAGCACTTTGCAGAAATGGTACTGATAGACAGGATGACTCCATCAAGACCATGGTCAAGCATTTTATGATGTCAGTTACTTGTGAAAGATGCTTACATTCTCCAGAGATCCTGCAAATTGAATTCTCCAGCCTTTCAAATGAGATCTGTTTTAAAATGTGTGAATGTATATTTACTCTAAATCTTATAAATTCTCCCCAAATTTTAATATTGTTACACTTCCTCTAGTAGAGCAATCATGGCAACATGATGTTAAAACCCAATGGGGTTACATTAATCCTCATTTGGAACCTTTATACTTGCACTATCTTATCTCATGCCTGTGTATTCTCTTATTCTGGGAATGCTATGTCCACTGCAGCCAAAGCAGCAGATGTAACTTTGTGCTTTGTATGCCAGAGTGTTCTGCAGAGGACAAATTAACCTCATCTGCTGAGTCCAAGTTTCAAGGGAAGAAACGGGATACCAATGTTAAATAAGCAGCACAGTCGTGTAGAGTTGATGCTGTTGCTTCACAGCTCCAGGTACCTGGAGTTGATCCTGACCTTGGGTGCAGAGTGTGCACATTCTTCTTGTGACCATGAGTTTCTGTTGGATGCTCCAATATCAAAATGCTTTTTTTGTAAGACAATTCTCCTTAATATTAGAAAAACAGCAAAAGAATTAAAAGGGAGTGTTCTAAGAAAGTGAGTTATAAGGACAAAGGAAATAATGAGAGGATCTGATGGGATTGATCTGTAGGGAGTTGGCATTCCGATTTCAGATTTATTGTCAGAGTACATCATGACATCGCAAACAACCCTGACATTCTTTTTCCTGCATCAAGGCAGAATTGCCACTTAGTGGTAGAGCAAAACAACAGTACTACATGTAAACAAAGAAATGTAGACAATTATGTAAATCAGAGAGGAGAAAAAGGCAATAAAGTGCGAAGTCCTTAAATTAATCCCTGATTGATTTTGTTGTTGAGGCGGGTTGTTAATGGCGGGTTGCAGCTGTTCCTGAACCTGATGGTGCGAGTCTTGTAGCACCTATACCTCTTTCCTGATGGCAGCAGCGAGAAGAGAGTGTGTCTGGATCTTTGATGATTGCTGTTGCTCTCCGAAGGCAGCATTCCCTGTAGATGTTCTTGAAGGTGGGGAGGGTATTACCTGTGATTTCCTGGGCTATGTCCATTACTTTTTGCAAGGTTTATGCTTGGAAGTATTGGTGTCCTCATATCAGACCATGATGCAGCTGGTCAGCACATTTTCCACAACACAGCGGTAGAAATTTGCCAGGGTTTCCAATGTCATATCAAACTTCCACAAACTCCTGAGGAAGTACAAGCATTGACGTGCTTTCTTCACAATGACATTAGTGTGTTGGGTCCAGGAGAGTTCCTCCGAGACAGTGATTCCCAAGAACTTAAATTTGCTCACCCTCTCCATCTATGATCCCCCTTCCTGAAGTCAACAATCAGCTCCTTAGTCTTGGTGACACTGATTGGTGCACCGTTCAGCCAAATTTTCATTCTCCCTCCTGTATGCTGACTCATTGCCCCTTTTCATACAATCCACTACCGTGGTATTGTCAATGAATTTGTAGATGGTATTTCTGATGGATCTCATTGTCTTAAATAATGTAAATAAGTGTACTGGGAATTTGACCACAGGTCTAGATTTCTGAGTGTTCAGAAATTATTTACAAGTTGAACCTTTGACTGAGAGCGAGTGCATTGCAGTTCTATACTGATCACCCAGTCAGTTCAGATCACCATTTCCCCAGCTCATGGAAACTAGTGCTCTCCCAGACATTGCAATTTGCCCATGCGAAGTTTAAATCCAGTTGAGAAAGATTATATTCTTGAAAATGTGAATGAAATCTTCTTTATTCATTTTCAGAAAAATCTTCCCATTCAAAGTTTATTTTCTTTGTTCTGGGTATTTTTGGAGATTTTATTTTTTACGTTGTAAGAATATCACTCCCCAGAGGTGTTGGTAAGTCTTTCCCTCATTGCATATTTCCACCCTGAACTGTGGTCAGGCTGACGGTCTCCAAGGTCAATTGTAAAATACCCCATGCTTCTCTCGGCTTAGAACTAACATGACACCAAGCCCATCCATATAAACTGCATCATTATGTACAGTATTTGTTATATTCTTTCTTACAATGAACTGCAAACATGATATGCGCAATTTACTGGATTGTTTTGATGGCATTTGTTAGTTAATGAATAGCAGCTATTAAAAAAATTGATGAACATTAGTCCTTGTTCACTGATATAATTTTCTCCTTTGATTTATTTGCATTTACTCAGTTGGATATTTGATTGATATAATAGTTAGATGCTTCAGTCATTTGCAGACTTTGCATTGCAAATGAGCTGGTCAGACCCCATCTGGAATACACTGAGTTCTGTTGGTGGAAATGTTAGCCGCAGAGAGGCTTCACTCATTAACCAGAGTGATTCCACAGCTTATCTGGGCAGGCAACATGGTCATCATCGGTTTTCCACTCTGTTCTTATCAATGATCTGAGGAGTTTAATATTATTTAAAAACTGATTTTGACAGGAGAATCACAAATAGGGGCCAGTAAATTAGGTAAATGGAATAGGGTGGATTGCATCATTTGGTGGACATGAATCAGAATGGATACATCTGTACTTATGTTCCAATTAGTGCATCAGAGATGACAAAATACAGCTGCCCAGATGTGTTGGTAAGAATCTTTTGCTTTGAATTGATAGATATTTCCTGAAATTCCCCTTCAGGAAAGAGGAATAAAAGATGACAGTGTATTGCAGATAAATGTTTAGGAGATAATTGGTAAAAATTAGAGTAGGTTACATACTTACACACATTTTAAAACAGATCTTATTTGAAATACTGAAGAATTCATATTCAGTGGACTTTACAGAAACTATGGAGAACGCTGTGCTCGTTTCACAAGTAGGTGCTAACTGAAATGATGTCGTTAAAGCAACAAGGAGGAGACACTCTGGCTGTTAAAAAGCTCTTTGCAAGGGGTTTGACAGAGTGCACAGAAAAGTCACACCTGGATTTGGTTTACCTAAAGGCAACAGCTTGACCAAGAAGACTAACTCCTATTGTTTGCTGGAGAAGGTCAGGAGTTTAGTAAGTGAGAGAGTCACATGGGCTTTCTAGCAGTGTCAGTTGGAGTGAGAGAGAGAGAGATGAAACAAGCTCTCTCAGCTAGTGTGTGCGACACTGAAAGCAGCTGAACAGTGCAAGCCAGGAAGCTTGTTGGAACTGAAGAAAAGCTCCAGAGAGGCGGATGGCTGGAAGTGCTATCTGTCTGATGCTTCTCTTTGAATAAGTGGAACAGAAAGGAACTCTGTGATAGCCTGAAAGAAAGATGTTATCATCTGGAGAACCCTGATGGGGCAAGTTTCATCAGTGAGACATTGAGGTGACTAATGGTGGTACCTCAGTGGTGGAAATCCTGGAACAACAAATCTCTCTCTGCAAACCCTATGAGAACCTTCCTGAGCGGTAAACATTTACCTTTCGAGCACCAAAGCCTGGTGAACTTTATACATGTTAAATTCTGTGCACAGTGTAAGAATTGACTACAGAAGTGAGATTGAACTGTGAACCGAAGAACTTTTCTTAAATTTGCACACACATTACATACACGAGCGCTTAGAATTAGAAGGGGGTTGTTGGGTTTAGTTAAGTTCATAGAGATAAGTTAAAGTTTGATTCTGTTTTCATGTTTAAAGATAGTTTAAAAACAATTTTTGTTTAAGTAACTACTTGTCTTGGTGAATGTCTCTTGCTGCTGGGTTTTGGGGTCCTTTGGGATCGTAACAACAGATCTAACAAAACTGCGCTTAAACAATTAGCTGCAGTGTTGAAATTTTATTTTTCTCATTGCCATCACTAATGAACTTTTATTGAGTCTCATTAATTCTCACATTTTCCTTGAATTAAAGTCCGGGCAAGCGATAATCCTCAGAGCTGTTGTCAAGGCCTTATGGGTGGAGCTGAGGAACAGGAAGGACATGAGCACACTAATAGGGCTGTATTACAGACCACCCAAAAGTCCAAGTGATTTGGAGGACCAAATAGCAGACCAGTGTAAGAAACAGAAAGTTGTGATAGTAGGAGATTTTCACTTTCTGTACATAGACTGGGACTCTCACGTGGTAAAAGGACTAGATGGGTTTGAATTTGTCAAATGTGTACAGGAAATTTTTCTACATCAATATCTAGAGGTACCAACAAGAGATGATGCAATAATTGATAATCTTTTAGGGAACCAGGCAGGTCAGGGGGCAGAAGTATGTGTAGGTGAGCATTTTGGGTCCAGTGATCATAATATCATTAGTTTCAAGTTCATTATGGAGAAGGTTAGGTCTGGTCCTCGAGTTGAGGTTCTGAATTGAAAAAGGTCCAATTTTGAGGAAATGAGGAAGGATCTTGGAAGAGTCAATTGGAAAAAGTTATTTTCTGGCAAGGATGCGTCCAGTAGGTGGAAGGCCTTCAAGGATGAAATTTTGAGAGTGCAGAGATGGCATGTTCCTACCAGGAATAAGGGCAAAGTTAACAGACATAGGGAACCTAGGTTTTCAAGGGATATTGGAGAGTTGGTTAAGAAAATTAGGGGGCTATATATACAATATAGGCAGCAAGGAGCAAATGAGCTACTTGCAGAATATAGAAAATGTCAGAGAATGCTTAAGAAGGAACTTAGCAAAGCAAAAAGAAAACATGAAGGTGCTTTGGCAGATAATGCAAAGGAAAATCCAAAGGGTTTCTACAAATATATTAAAAGTAAAAGGATAGTAAGGGACAAATTGGACCCCAACAAAAATCAAGAGTGGTCAACTATGTGTGGAGCCTTGTGAAATGGGAGAGATCTTAATCTTTTTGCATTGGTATTTATGCAGGAAACTAACATAGTGCATTAGTATGGAAGGGAAACAAATAGAAAAGTATTGGAACATATGGACTTTAAGGAGAAGGAGGCACTTGCTGCCTTGCAAATATATCCAGTCCCATGGACTGGATATGATACTCCCCCACACCTTGAGGGAGAGTGCTGAATTTGCAGAGGCCCTGGCAGATATATTCAAAATGTCCTTAGTCACGGGGGAAATGCCGGAGGATTGGAGGGTGGCTCATGTTGTCCCGCTGTTTAAGAAGGGATCCAAGAGTAAACCAGGCAATTATAGGCCAATGAGCCTGATGTCAGTTGTGTGTAAATTATTTGAAGGATTTCTGAGAGATAGGATATATAGTTATTTGGACCGTCATCAGCTGATTAAGGACAGTCAGCCTGGATTTGTGTGCGGTAGGTCATGTTTAACAAATCTTATGGAGATTTTTGAGGAAGTTACCAAGAAGGTTGATGAGGGAAAGGCTGTGGATGTTGTCTATAAGGACTTTAGTGGGGGGTGTCACATGATGTAGAGGAGGAAGGAGACGGCCTCCCGAAGCTTCTGGGTAATTATAAAAGGAAAATAAAATAACTTACAGTAATTTAAACAGGAAGAAAAGGAGGAATATATGTTTATGGTGAAGATGTCAATAAATAATCAACAAATTTCGACAACTGTGATCTCCCAACGAGAAGTTCAGTTACAGTTACTTATAGGAAGAAGCCGGGAATTGAGGTTTGTTCTGCCTCCTGTGCAGACAACCCAACACCTGGGAGGAATGGTGGAACATCTTCGGTGTTGGAGCCAAGAGATGTTATGGAAGAAGAGTGGAAGAAGCAAGAAGCTCTCTCCAGTCTCTCAAGACTGATCAAAGTACAGAAGAAGAGGATGAACTGGTGAATGTTAAACCAGTGAGCTAAGTTAAAAAAGTTAAAGTACAAACTAAAGGAAAATATACTAATGAAGATTTAATGAAAGTACATGTTTTGGACCATTTCATCCAAGTCAATACAGTACTGGGTTTTAAGTATGGTATGCTTCTACAGATTGTTCTAACCTTATAAGGGCAGAAATGTTTGATCCACCAGTCCTATTAAGCCATGTCTGATTGCAAGTAACTGAATCTCTTTCTTGAATTTGGTCTACCTGCAACATCCTAATTATGAGCATCCTAATTAGCATATTGTACTTTTTTTCACACTAAATTGATTTGTTTCCACCCCTTGTGATTGAAATGTTATAGTCACGACACTTCTACTTTACTAATTTCTGAGTCAGCCCTGGCAAGTGGGTAACATTGCCAATACGCTTGTCAAAACTCTTGAGTCACTGATTGACCCTGAGAATAAATGATGGATATTTCCATTATCTCCCACTGTCAGGATTTTTTTCCTATAGATGCAGAATAAATTTTCCAAGTTTTATTATTGAGAACTTGTTCAAAATACCTTGGAAAAGAAAATAAATTTGGTAGTGGAAATTATCTCTGCACAATTGCAATGGATTCAGGATTGTGCAAGCTCAGTTTAAGGTCAATTGTTTGATGAATGAGCTTTGGAATAGATTTTCTGACTTTAGTCAACTCAGACAGGGAGCTGTAGTTTTTTTTTAAATAGAAGTGCATTTAGGTTTTGAATTGTAAAATGTCACTAAGGATAAAACAAACATAAACGAATTGCATTAGGCAAAAGAGGTTAAAAATGCAATGGGGAGAGTTCTAGAATTAGCGTTGTGTTCTATATATAGGCATGAAGACCACTGCTTACATGTTAATAAGTCAGTGGGATGGAAGCAGCAAGGTGTTGACTACGAATGACATTGTGCATGCTTGGGAGAATGACTGAGTGTTCCTGTATCCTGCCCAAGTACATTCATATCACCTGCATACATGGCACATTATGTGACAAGCTAGGCAGGTACGTTTTCTCTACTTGATGTTGAGAGCTCCAAAGGCTGAAACATGAGTTATTCCTATTGTATTCATGAGATGGTGTGGACTGTCAGCAACACCAGAAATGTACACCATAATCTGGAACCTCATTTCAATGAATTTCCTTCAGGTGAAGCCAAAAGATCAACCATGACCCAATCATGGTTCCGGAGGGCATGAGGAAGTAAGATGCCAATGTGGTGAATATCCAACATGGGACTATGTACACATTGAGCAGAACTAATAGACTGAACTAAATGATCTCCCAGTCAATAGATTGTATCAAAGCTCAATAGTTCTGTCAATACCCAGTCATAGACAGTGGAGGACAGTTAAGCAGCTAATAGAAGGAAGAAGTTTAAAAATAGTCCCCCATCTTCAGTGATGGATAAGTCCAGCATGTCACAAAGATGAAGCATTCTCAACCATGTTCAGGTAGAAGCACCTCAAAAATAAATTTCTGACAGGACTCTTTAATCTGTCAAAAGACTACAAGGATGACCACACTTTATGTGATTAAAAGCATACTGAAATGCTGAAGGAACTCATCTGAAGACTTTCATTTGATGCATGCAATGGATTTTTTTTTAATGTGTTGGGTCAGCCACCCTTTCAGGAGTGAGTGTCTCACTTACCCCATCACTATCATCTCCACTTGGGACAGACTTTTGCTTTTCCAGTCCTGGCCTTTGGAGAGTCCAGGGTTTTAATCTCTGCACAATTGCTAGCTCTGCATTCTGCTGCCAATATGTAATTTCTCTCTCCATTGATCCTCTTCTACTCTGCTCTGTGTGAAAACTCTGCAGCTTCATGGTCCCCAAATACAATAAAACCACCCACGTTTTTTTTTACCCTGCTGCAAACTGTCCTAAGCACATTATTTTGTAAATCTAGCATTAAAACAGAGGTATGAGAACAAGATCCTGAATAGGAACACACCATTCAGTCCCTCCTGGTTCTTGACATCGGAGCTGATTCCCTAACCTTACTATTAATATTAAATTTGAAACAAAAACTTTCGAAATTCAAGTGCCCCACGGTTTATCCTGAGCCTTTGACATTCTTTAGAGCAAATACACAAGATGTATTTGACAACTCAGGTTGGAATTGACAATTCCAGAACGTTTAATAAATTAACACTAATCACAAATACAACGTAATTTGTGGGAACAGAGGCTCCATTCAGGCAGTAAAATTGAACAGAAAAGACTCAGACGCTTTGATTGTAGTGCAATACACATACGTGCTGGAAAAACTCAGCAGGTCGCACAGCATCTACAGGAAGTAAAGGATAACCAACGTTCAGGACCTCATCCCTTTCTCAAGGTGTGAGCAAAAAGCAGACAGGCGCCTGATTTTTTTAAAAGGCAGATTGAGGAGGGAGAGAGGGGCAGGGGGATAGAACAAGCTAACATAGGTGGATAAAGGTGGGAGGGTAGAAGATGGCCAAAAAAGTGGAGGTGATGGGCAGAGGGGTAGCTCTCTGAGTGGAGAGGAAAGGGAAGGGGTGGGGAGCTGTAGGTATCAACTTCAAACGGATTTCTTGCCCTTTTAATGTTTTTTTTTATCGTGGAGGAATAAATATGAGTACGATTTCTCTTGGGTTTTGTGCACATAACGTCTTTGAATTTCAGTTCGGCGATTTTTATTTCAGTTTGAACAGCAATCGCCGCTGTTTTGTCTACCGCAGGGAAGGGAGTGAGAAGCATTTTGACAGAATGCGGGAGCTAAAGGGACCGGCCGGTCCCTGCCGGTTCATCAATGCGTTTTACACTGACTGCATTCGCTTCCCCCATCTTTCTACCAGTCTCGACGGCTTGAAATGGCAATGGAAATATTGAATAGTAATCACCTCAATGCCATAAAGACCGAGCAAAAAAAAAATCCAGTTAAGTCATCAGAACATGTTTGGAAACCTCGCTGAATTATTTTTTTCTGAGATCCCTTGGGTCGACCTATTTCATTTTCAGAACGTTGTAGGAATTCAATTTCGATCTGTACACTGAGAAGTAATACAACTGGTCATGCTGGAAATATTATTTTTTTTAAAAATTACACCCGAGCAAATCAACAGACCAGGAGGCTTGTGTGGGTAGAGTAACGATTGTTTCCAATCCAGCTTCTCTGTCAATTGATGGATCCTACCTGAGTGTTTCCAGCATTTTCTGTTTTCATATTATATTTCACCCTTCTGTGAATGTCAGGTGAAAGTGTTGCAAGACGAGTAACCGGAATTTTACCGCAGCGACCAGACTGGAGATGTACCCTGACCAGGACCGACATCTGAACACCTCCCACGTTATGATTCTCCCATCCCGCCTACTGACCCTCGTCCAGGGAGAAAAAAAACCCTCAGTCCCTCAGAACAAGAGGGGAAAGGGATTCTTGTTCAACGTCTTCTAGAATCTAACCCGCTAAGGTCGTGCAATCCACTAAACAAAAACGGAATAAATGTGCACCTTGCACTCGCTGTATAAATCTTACATTTAAAGCTTAAATCTCGCAACTATAGTCGGTGCACAACATTAAACAAAATCTTTCCTGACAAAATGAAAAATACTCCCCGGTCTAATTTGGTTCCTGGGTTGGGATGCGTTCTTGCAATTGCTTTCAGCCCCTCCCCTCTCATTAAACGTGTTTGCAAAGTGGTCAGAAATATAAAGCCTTGTTCATAAGGATGGGATGGGTGTCACTTCGGAATGTGGCTCTCGAAATAAAGCTCGACTTCTTCAGGCGGGGTTCCCCGTCTAAAACCGGCCAGCGTCAGATCAAAATTTCCAGCCACCTCTCTCGAAAAACTTGCTTGCCTTTTCCCAAAGCTGCACAGGCACGATTTCACCCGCCTGTTCCCAAATCTGTTAGAGGAATCTCAATTGAAAAAAGGCCTAACTTGATGTTGGACATCGGGCTCCTACGTGCCTCAGATTTTTAAATAACCTGATGCTGAGTTTGTCTGTGATGAAATAACGATTTGATACCCAAATCGCAAAGCGTGAATGATTGCTCTGGTGTGGAACGTTTGGGGGTGGGTTCTGGTGCATCTGAAATATTGGGAGAGGTTGCACCCAGCAGAAAGCGGGTTGGAGCGGGCGTTTAGCTCGGTTGCAAATCTTAATTTGCCCACCTCTATCTTGTTGGAGCGAAGCTGCGATCAGTCCGTTCATCCTCAAACTGAAACGGCAACTTGCAGCATCTCAGGAAGGACATTGGAAGCGAGCTCTGGCACAAGCTCCTGAACACGTTCTCCCTGTTCCATCAATTCTCTCTGACCCTGTGGGGAAACGTTGTTGGAACAGCGCAGGCGGCCGGGACTGCACTCTGCCAGCGACTGCGTTTGGAGATGGTGAGGGTGGGGTGGGAATGGACTGGATACTGTCCAAAGAGATTACGTGGACTTTCGGTATTGCGGTCGGCGAGCAGAAAAATGGACAGAGCAAGGTGCGAGGCGGGAAGCAATTGCCATCTACACGAAAGGTGCTTGGGAGCGGGTCGGGTTCGGCATCACGGCTGAAAGTTGAAGAGGTGGAATCGGAGAAAGTTGTGGCAACGAAGGAGGCCGTTCGGCCCTTCGTGTCCAGACCAATTCGCAAAAAAAAACCCAACCCATGAACAATAACCTAGGCATTGAAGGGAATGTGCCGGACTTCATCAGTGAACGGCGCTTCTGGCTGAGGGATCCGGAATCTTGGTGTATTGTTCCTCGCTTTCTAAAATTTACATTTACAGCACGTTAACAGGCCCTTCCGGCCCACTCGTCCATTCCGCCCAATTAACCTACAGCCCCCGGTACATTTTTGAACGGTGGGAGGAAACTGGAACCCCGGGAAAACCCACGCAGAATCGGGGAGAACTCCTTAAAGACAGCGCGGGGTTCGAACTCGGTTTTCTGGCCCCGTAACAGCGTTAGGCGAACCATTTGATAACCGTGCCCCGCATTTGAGTTTCCCACCCTCGCCGCTCGGGGAAATGTTTATACAAGCTTTACATTGACGTCGTCCGCCTTTGCAGATGTAAAACAAACGAAAAAGAAACGCTGCGGATGTCGGAATCTTGCGCGAACAAAGTATCTGGATGGACTTGGAGTGAAGTGGTCGGTCCAACCCCTGCTTGGACCCTGACGCCTCGTTCCCCACTTATGACCCCGTGGGGAAACGTTGTTGGAACAGCGCAGGCGGCCGGGTGACTTGAACTTTTCCTTTGCACCCTCCCAGTGTGCTTTGTACCACGACCTCCTCTATTTCGGACCACTTCCATTCTACGCCTAGGCTAATATTCTGCTTTCTTAAGCACTGCGCCGCTAGCTACAGGGACAGGTGGACGATCCTCTCCCCCACCTACCCAATCCCTTCCCAAATATGAACTCAGCCGGTCTCGCAGCGTCAGGAGGAGGTAAAGATATATTATCGACGTTTCGAGCCTGAGCCCTTCTTACTCCCTTCCCATTCTACATTCCCTTCCCAAATGAATTGCCCCGCGCTTCTCCGGGCAGGAATAAATCCCGTCTAGAAGCTCGTGAGGAAGTTCACCTGTCCAAGGCGACAGCGGTCATGGAGTAGATGCTGGCGAACATGGCAGTGATAGGGAAAAAGTTCTGGAAACGGCAGTAGGCAGAGCCGAAGTACCAGTCATTATGAATGCTGTAGATGAAGTTGACGACCGTGTTGAAGGCAGCCATGGAGAGCTCGGCGAATGCCAAGTTGACCAGTAAGTAGTTGGTGACCGTCCGCATCCTCTTGTGCGCCAGGATAATCCACATGACCACAAGGTTGCCGCCCACGGCGACCACCACGATGATGGAGTACGCAAAAGCCCAGAGGGCGATGAGCCATTTGGGCTGCAGGAACTTTGTGTCCAGGAGCACGGTGTCGTTCCCCGGGCTGGAACCAGTCCAAGACCCGTTGACGGTGCTCAGGTTCATGACGGGAGCGACGACAACTCGCCTCTCCCTGACTCTTGAGTTTCAGTCCCCAACCTGATGCTCAGCCCCTCTGGGAGAAATCTGCGTTCCTCCGGGGGAATTAGTGTTTCTCGCTGAAAGTTTACCGATCCACTGGCTTCTGCCGTTTGCGCCTTGCACAGCACTTTCCTCCACAGGTGTTCGCTCCTCCTGACTGACGGGCCCACACTGGGAAATAGGAGGCGGCTGAGGGTGTATTTAAAAACAATGCCTTTGCAGGGCAGACGTCAGTGTTCGAGGGGAGGGGAACAAGGCCACGAGGACCTCCCCCATTCGCGCCGCTCCCTCCCTCCCTCCCTCCAACATCTCCGCTTTTCCCAGATCCACATACCTGTAGTTCGGTATTCTGGTCCCCTCCCTCTCCAAATTATCGTCAAGAAGGAAGACGTTTAACTCACAACGAGAGAATAAAAAGGTTGTGGTCAAAAAAAGATTTGATTTTAATTACGTTTTACAAAGTTTACCTCTTTATAAAGCGCCGCTGATTTGCGCGTTGTATGAATTGCCACAAATATTTGGTGCCAGACTGCATTAGAATGTAATTCTGCCCAGTCGACCGTTTTCTCTCTCAGTTCTGCGCTGCTGGATAATGCGTTTTAATTTTCACACGTCAGTGGCCGTATTTCCTGTACTGTTTGCTGTTTCTGAGTGGTGTCTTCCCCGGAGCTGCTTTAAGGCTTCTTCGGGTGCATTCCCCACCAAGAATACGCCTGTAGAAGCGATTCAGACCTGTGGAATGGTCGTTCAGGTGGCAGCGCTGATAGCATAGCGCTGGCCGTCTGAAAGGGACAGCTGCACAGGAGGCGACTCGCAGCGCACTCCGGCTCCTGTCCCTTCGGGCTGTCAGGGTTGGGGCGGCGGGCGCGAGCAGAGCAGTGGGATCAGTGTGGGGACCGACGTGGGGCTATGGGGAGAGAGCAGAGCAGTGGGATCAGTGTGAGGACCGACGTGGGGCTATGGGGAGAGAGCAGAGCAGTGGGATCAGTGTGGGGACCGACGTGGGGCTATGGGGAGAGAGCAGAGCAGTGGGATCAGTGTGGGGACCGACAAAGGGCTATGGGGAGAAAGTGGGATCAGTGTGGAGATCGACACAGGGCTGTGGGGAGAGCATGAGGTAGTGGGATCAGTGTGGGGACCAACATGGGGCTATGGGGAGACAGTGGGGCAGTGGGATCAGTGTGGGGACCAACATGGGGCTATGGGGAGTGGGATCAGTGTGGGGACCAACATGGGGCTATGGGGAGTGGGATCAGAGTGGGGACCAACATGGGGCTATGGGGAGAGAGTGGGGCAGTGGGATCAGGGTGGGAATCAACATGGGGCTGTGGGGAGAGAGCGGGGAAATGGGATCAATATGGGGACAGCCTACAGCCTGCACCGGCCGCCCCAACGCTGACAGCCCACGTTGGCTGCCCCTGCCATGACATCCCGCGCCAAGGGGGCGGAGGAAGGGGGCTGTCAGGTGCTCGCCAGCTGACTCTCATCCCCTCAGCAGCTGCTTTCAGGCAGCTGCATTCAGGTGCCGGGGAGGGGAGGGAACCTCAGTGCTCCGGCAATGATCCCTCTTGGAGGAGGGTTGGAAAGTGCGCCTCAGAGGCGCCTCCTGCTCTCTCAGGTGGGTAATAAGGGATGGGCTGATGACAATCAACCAGCGACCCAACTCCCTGCTCCTGACAGTCTCCATCACTGCGCCTGACAGCCCCCTCCCCGCTGCCCCTGTCCCCCGCCGCGGGACGTCAGGGCAAGGGCAACCAGCTCGGGACGTCAGGGCTGGGGCAGCCGGTGCGGGACTTGAATTGCCTTCTTTTCTTTATGAAGGTAGCTGTAGCAGCTTAAAAATTGTAGTATTTTAATCAGAGAAAAGGACAAAGAAAATGCTTGACATTGTTGCACACTGGAACTATTAACTTTGAGTGTATCTGAGGAGAGAATACAATAGATGATCGAGCCTAAAATGTTTCACTGATTGATATTTGCTGAGCTCAGAGCAAGATCTTTGGACGTGTTGCTTGGTTTTAGTGGGTCTATTGGAAATGGTACACCTTTCTCACCAGAAGCTGGCTGATGGTGATTAACAATGAGGAGATAAGTGACCTTGCCTTTGCCAATTCTAGACTGGGGCTAACTTCCAGCCAACAATGTGGTTTGGAGAAACTATCTTCTGTTTATTGACAATCCAGGTAATTGATCCACACTGGCGGACCAGTTCCTCAGTGATTGAGGAACCCACACAGTCTGCGGGTGGCTTATGACCTGGAGTCCCGCACGAGCTGTGGGCTGCTGGAGATTGGCTCATGGGAAGCAGGTATCGGAGTCGAGATTTGAGAGGGTGCTGAGGGCAAGAAGGGCCTTGGGCACTGAAGGCTTCCTGATCATATTGGAGGGTTGGATCTGGAGCTCAGGTTGCCAATGGAGTGAACTGGAACTTCTGTGGCTGTAGAGGCTGTGATAGTACTGCAGGGGAATCCTCAGACACTCAATGTTTCTGAAGGGTCTTTCTTTGGCTTCTCTTTCTCTCTTACTGTAAGGAGCACTGGTCAACACTAATGGTGACTCATTGTCTGCCTGACCAGAGGCAGAAGAAAATTTCATGTAATATTACCTGTACTATTACATGACAATAAATGAATCTAGAATCTAATTTACTGTTGGATATCCCAGAATGACAGATTGAAAGGGCTTCTCCGTGGATGCCAATAATCAGATACCCTCATCGCAACTTCTGACTTGTTATGACCTTTTATTCATAAATTGTGGACACCCAAATCTGAATTCGGGAACAGTTTGGAAAGTAAGAGAGAAATGTGTATGAACAGGTGTAGTTCCATTTCAGAATGGTGTTTAACCTGGAGCAGAACCTATGTATGCTGCTGTTACTTTGTGCATGTTTCCATTGTCTTTCTTCAAGTTGGAGATGACCTGATTAGTAGTTGTAGTCAAATAATTCCTTGACGAAGGGCTCGGGTTATATATCTTTATCTCCTATGGATGGTGGTGGGGGGGGGGGGGGGGGTGCTGAGTTCCTCTAGCATTTCTTTGCGTTTACCTGGTGAGTGGCAGCTGTGCATTTCTAGATGGTATACAGCCCACGAGTGAAGCAAGGACTGAACGTTTATGGTTGCAGATGGTTTGCAAACTAAACTAGATGATGCAGCTTCATCCAAGCAAGTCCAAATTACCATGCACTTCAGCTGTGTTTTTCAAATGGTGGAAAATGACTCCATTGCAGCTGTGTGCCTAATCCATGATGCAATCTTACAGCCACTGTGTTTTATTTTGGAAAGTTTCCAACCAGCAATGACCATCAGATGTTGCTGGTGAGGAAGGCACTTTTGAAAGGTGTCCATCAACTGCCTTGTGCATTTTAGGTAGCAGAGTGGATCTCATGATATATAAATCACCCTCTTGTGTGCAGGCTGTAAATGGAGGAGCCAGTGCTGAACTGGAAATTTCCTTTTCATGATCTACTGATGCTTTGCAATTCCAGTGCGTGCAATTTAGATTCTCAAGTTTATTGTCATCTGATTGTACAAGTGCAACGCGACAAAAGAGCGTTCTCCGGTCCTCGGTGCAGAACATGCAGAATTGACTGGTGGAGGAGGCAAATCAGGATGGAAAAGTTAGCTTCACCCACCATATATTATCTAAAGGGGAACTTAATACTATCTGAGAAGGGTGATTTGGATGCCTGGAGCTCTGGTCCACCACTGGACCAGACAGAAGGCCATGCAGTTATAGGGGTTGGCAGGAGGTGGTGGCAGAATCCATGGATCTTCTCTCTCTGAAGGGACTCTCTTTTGCTTCACTTTCTCATCTTGATAGTGGCACAGGAAACTGGACAAAGGCCTCTTTGTGTGTCTTTACAGGGCAAGCACGGGGAAAAAAAATATGTGCATGACAAGAAAGGAATGGTGAGGTATGTGGAGCTGATGAAATCTCTGTTAAAGTCCAAGAAAGGGGTAGAGAGTGGGGGTCATATCATCACTCCATGCTATCTTGTGTTTCTCACAAATGCCTTAATTGTGACAATCTCCACAGAAGGAGATTCTCAGCTGTGGAAATTTGGGATTTGAACCCACAACCTCCTGTGAGGCAAGGATGAAACCAGCTCAATGTTTAATTTTGAATAGGTTTTATCTCCAGTTTTTTTTATTAAAGTCAAGGTTTATGAAGTAAACAAGTTCCAAAAAACTTAATTGGGTGGCCACCTCACTGATCACCAATACTCTATATATGAGACTAAGCATGAGCTTCCTGTTGCTAACAATTGCAACTCCCCAACCATTCGCACAGTGACAGATCTGTCCTTGGCCTCATCCATTGCAAGGTTGAGGCTAAACATAAACTTGAGGAACAACAAAACAAACAAGCTTTAAAACCTATTGAGATTTATAATTTTAGGCAACCTACTCCCCCAGCCCCTGCCCCCCCCTGCCCCACCCCCCATCAATAACTGGTTCCATGTCTTATTTACCAACACATACTCAATTTTTCTTTTATCTGTTCAAATCTTTCTTCCCCTCCTTCCTCATTGTTTCTCTCTCTACTTATCTCTCCACCTCCCATGCCTTCTGTTGCATGAGCTATGGGACCCCTCCCCCAACAACTTTACATATGTAATGATACCTTTTTAACTTGGTCTTGATGAAGGGTCCAGACCCAAAACATTGACTGACTATTTCTAACTATGGATGCTGTCTGACCCCACTGATGCTGGGAAACTGGAACAACACACAAAATGCTGGGTCAGGTAGCAGGCATGATAGGCAATACAGTCAACCTTTTGGGCCGAAACCCTTAATCAGGAACAGCAAGAACCGGGCAGAAGCCTCAATAAAAGAATGAGGGCAGATCATGGGCTGTTGGGTAGTCCCGATGAATGGTTTTGGCCCAAAATATTGGCTTTCTGTTGCCTTCCATGGATGCTGCCTGTCCTGTTGACTGCTTTTGTTGTGGGATCTGGGATTTCTCAATACGATACTACTTGATGCTCATTGTCACCACACAGGCTCATGTTAAACTAGTATCAGTCAGGAAACCTGATAATGTGTCTAATAGTTGTCTCTCAACATTTCTCTATCGGATGTGGTTTAAAATTTAAATTTAAATTTAGATGTACAGCACAATAACAGCCCATTTCGGCCCACGAGTCTGTGCCATTCAATTTACACCCAATTAACCTATATCCCCGGTACATTTTTGAACAGTGCAAAGATACCAGAGTCCCCAGGGAAAACCCACACAGACATGGGGAGAATGTACAAACTCCTTACAGACAGCGCAAGATTGGAACCCTGGTCCCAATTGCTGGCACTGTAATGGTTGTAGCAACTATTAAAAAAGGACTCGGAGGCTAAGTAGGCTCTTTATTGTGAGTTTTAAACAGTTTAATAATTAACACAATTAATTACACAAAAGACTCATCACGTTCATGGTAACATTCTTCATAATGTCTAATGTCTAGTAGTAATGACCAGTCTCTTCAGTAACATAATGTGTAATGACCATGAATCTGTGGTTACAGTCAACAGAAAATGTCAGAGCCTCACTCTCCCACCGTCTATCCTGCCATTACAGTCAAAGCAGGCTAACTAACTGCCCCAACTGCGGTATCTTCCAGTGCACATGCGCTATTGACTTGGGTTGGTACATGTGCACTGAAAGATACCAAACAGCCTCTGGACCATGGGATGCCCGCAGCCAAACCAAAAATGGTAAACAATGAGCCTTTGGCTCTTACAAAGCCCTTGTGCTAATTTTTTTTATTTCTTAACTTGTGCTGATGAGATATGATAAGAAATATATAAGTACAGAATATTAGCGACAAGGAATGAGATATTACATCTTCCAAATTCCTAGACAAATACCTAGACAACATTTACTTGATTCAGGAAATTAAGATTTAAAGCAAGCCACCTTCTAGACTTAAGGAGTCTATTAATGGACACAACTGTTGAACGTGCTATCAACTGAGAAAGACTAATGAACTAGTGATAAGTCCCAGCTCCGATTTAAGGGCACAAGGCACCAAGATTTCATAAAGCAACATGTAAGGATGTTTGAAACAAGGCAGAAGCAATTTGTCAGAGCAAATCTGATCAACCATCAAGGCCCATTCTGCCAGTATTCTTTGTCAATGTATACAGAGATGTGCTTGACCAGTAACATAATCGTTGTATTGAAGCATGTGTGTCTCTGACTTCAGATTCCTTGTAAGAGAAATACTCACATATTTAGGGAGGACTCTATTACCTATAAATGTGGTGCTAGCATTGTATGACTTTGTGTTGGCCAATGAATGCACGATTCCCACATACAGCATTTTCCAGCTAATCCTGTCGGGATAGAGATTCTGGAGTATCAGAGCCAGAACTACCAGGCTGAGAAACAGGTCTTCCCATGCTCAGTGAGAACGCTGAAAAACTGATGAGTTGCTCCAACAGCCATGCTGTGACTTAACTATTCCTTTAACAATAATATTTATTTTAAAATTTGTATATATACTGTGCATATGTATTGTTCGTATGAGTGTTATGTCTGTACGTGTGTTGGCACCAAGGACTGGAGAACGTTGTTTCATTGGGTTGTACTTGTACAATCGGATGAAAAATGAACAAACCTGAAGGGGGTAAATTCTGTCATACAGCTCTGCAGCATGGAAAAAGGCTATTTGGCTTGCTCGTCCACGCTTGACAAGCTGTACATCTGAGCTTGTCCCATTTCACGGTGCTTCATCCATATCACCTTTCGTATCCATGTACCATGTGTTTTAAATGTTGAATATTACCCTCCAGAGTGTCTGTTCCATTTCACTAACTCCTGGAGGAGTCAATGCCTGTTCCCATCTTTCCTTCAAGAAAGGTCTAATTAATGGAGAAAACATAGAAAGGGTCCATTAGGTACACCATAGGTCAGTCTCATTTATTCAAATAACATCAGTACACCATCTTTTTAACAATCTGCTATTTTACAACGTATTCCCTTTTGTAACCATATTTTTAAAATTCAGTTACCCATATTTAGAGGTTCTACTATATTATCACATAATGGAGCTCTTGCTGAAATATCCACTTTTCTCCTGAAACATTCATTAATTTCCTGCCATATTTTTTATCATATGAACCAAAATAGGAATGTTTGTCTTTTTTATTGATTTAAGGATCTATTGATAAAGTCTTTAGCTATTTCTTCATTCATTGAATGTAGCCGCATACAAACCCATTTTAGTGAATTCCCTTCAAAGGAAGATGCCAAAAATCTTGCCTGTGCAGCCATATTGTATTTGTTAAAATCTGGAAGTCTCAGCACCCCCCCCCCCCCCCCTGATTTATAATCCCAGGTTAGTTTTTCCAATGCAATTCTAGGCACTTTGTTATTCCATGGGAATTGTCTTACTTGATTGTTCAACAATTTTAAAAAATCTAAAGCTATAGGCAATGATTGGAACAAGTACTGAAGTCTCAGCATCAACTTCATCTTTACTCAACTCACTTCTTCCCCTTAATGTTAATGGCAAATCCTTCCACGTTTGTAAATCCTATTCTATTTTACTAAGCAGAGGAACACAGTTAAGTTTGAACAGATTTTGTACATTATTGTCTGTAACTACTCCCAAATATTTAATTCCATCTCTTTTCCATTTAAACCTACTATCTCTTTTATATCCTTTGTAATTATAATTTGTTAAGGGCATTATTTCACTTTTATCCATACTAATTTTGTAATCAGGCACACTACCGTATTTTCTAAGAATCTCTTGTAACTTTTCCAGGGATTCTTCCAAACCTGACAAATACAATAATACGTCATCTACAAATAGTCTGATTTTATACTCATCCTGTCTGACCATGAAGCCCTTAATCTCAGGATCTCTTCTAATAATTTCAGCCAGAGGTTCAATTGCCATTATGAACAGTGCCAGAGGCAGGGGGCATCCTTGCCTACTTGATCAACTCAAAGAGAATACCTTTGTCATTTGACTATCAGTAATTATCTTTGCCTGTGGATTGTGATAAAGTGCCTTTATCCAATTAATAAATTCCCTTCCTATACAAAATTTCTCCAATATTTTAAACAGAAAAGACCATTCAATTTTGCTCTATGTATTATATTAAACAGTCTGGCTACATTATTCACTGAATGTCTACCCTTTACAAATCCTACCTGATCCGGATGTATTAATTTCGGTAGATATTGCCCTAGATATTGCTACAATTTTATAGTCAGCATGGAGAAGAGAAATTGACCTGTATGACGATGTTTTTAATGGGTCTCTATTCTTTTTAGGTAATACCGTAATTATCACCGTTGAAAAAGATTCCGGAAGTGTCCATGTCTCCACCGCTCGGCTCAATATATCTATCAGTAATGGCATTAACATATCTTTAAATTTTTTATAGAACTCAGGCATAAACTCATCCTCTCCTTGTTAGCCTGTAAAGTATTCAGTGCTTTCTCAATCTCCTCCCTTGTAAAGTATCCAGGTAATTTCTATCATATCATCTAATTTAGGTAATTCAACTCCTTCTAACAATTCATATATTTCATTTTCATCCCCCAGTATATCTGATTTATAAAAGCTCAGTGTATTATTGTCGGAGGCATCATTTATTTCTTTCTGATTATATGTAACTACATTGGCTTCCTTCTGTATTGGATTTACCATCCTCGCTGACTCTTCTGCCTTTAATTTCCATGTAAGCACCTTGTGAGGCTATTCCCCCAGTTCATCACATTTCTATCTATCTTTTTTCACTCTGTATGTTTGTAAAGTGTGGTAACGTTTTTTTAAATTTTCCATTATTCTATATTTATCCTGTACCCCATTTTCTGATATTCTTTTTCTAATTCTGATGTCACTCTTTCCAAATTATTTAATTCAGAATTATATTCCCTCTGCTCATTTTTTGTAAATGAAATAATCTGACCTCTCAAAAAAACCTTATTGCATCTCATTAAAAAGCTATTATGTGTTGAACTCAGATTTGTTTAACAAAAGATATCTATTTTTCTCCTAATAAATTGTTTGGAATCCTGTTTCAACATTATCTGATTCAGAGACCATCTATAAAATCCTTCTTGTTTCTCTACCATTAAGAGTCAATGAAGCTCAACAGCCTCACAAGGACCGGTCAAAGACACATATTTTCATTACTTTTAGGTCCAAAGGTTCGATGGGCTCTCTCAATCTGTACTTGTCCGCAAACTGACTTGGCATGAAGTCCTCGGGAATCCAGGTTTCAAAGAATTTAACCACATCTGTTCCTTCAACGCCTTCTTCTAAACCAATTATGCATACATTATTTTGTCTGCTAAATTTCTCCATCTAATTAGTCTTGTCAAGGAGAATTTGTTTATCTATCGTCCACTGTTTTTCTTGGTAATGTAGTTTTTCCAATTTCTTATCATGCTATTCAAATCTCTCTCAGCATTATTCACTCATTCCATTAAATCAGTAATTGACTCACCCATATCTTTGATTGAGTCTGTTAATTCTTTCATCACTCCTTCAATTTTGGCAAACCATGTTCCCAAGGCTTCCATAACCTTGCTAGGACTGTCTGTAATTCTTGTGCAGAAGTTGAGCAAGTTGAGGCAGTTCCCTTTGGACTATCAGTCAATGTCGTAGGCAAACTTGGAGCTTCTGACCTTTGTTTCGATTTTTTCCCAGTCATCTTTGTTAATGATCACTATCAGTAAGTTTTTGTAGCAGAAAAAAATCTCAAAAAAATAACTTTTGAGTTGTCTTTTTGAAAGTCTTCACGGAGGGCTCAGCCAAAACATGTCTGCTCAGTGTCGTCGCATGGCCATGCCCCCCCCCCCCCCCACCCCCACCACATCCATGTCTCCTTCTGTTTGGGGAAAAAGTTGTTCTGGGGCCATTTGTTTTAATCTCCACTCTCTCCCCTCAGACTTCTACATCACTCGCCAGTCTCCAATGTCCAAGCCTCTCTTTGTAAGCCTTCAGTTTGGTAACATCCTGGTGAATAAATTTTGCTCTCTTTCCAGTTTGATAGGGTCCTTCCAATAGCAAGGTGACCAGAACTGCACAAGGTATTCTAAATGTAAACTACTTTTATCAATGACTTTGTAGTAAAACTACAGATTGGCAGGTATGATGTTGTGGCCATCATGGAGTCATAACTCAAGAATGGATGTCATTGGGAGCTGAATGTCCAAGTGTATCGAAAGGGTAGGCAGGTTAGCAGAATGGGTGGTGTGGCTCTGTTGGTGAGGAATAACATTAAATCATTGAAAAGAGTTGACATAGGATCAGATGTACAAACATTGTGAGTTGAGGTAGATAATGGCAAGGGTAAAAAGACATTTTTATACAGATCTTCAAACAGTAGCCAGGATGTGGACATCAAATTAAATGAGCAAATAGAAGGGCAAGGTTACAGGGGGATTAACATGCAAGTAGATTGAATAGTTTTGTGTTTTAGGATCGACAACGAGATAGACAACAGACTTGCCAAGGCAAATGGTGCCTTTGGAAGACTACACAAAAGAGTTTGGAAAAACAACCAACTGAAAAACCTCACAAAGATTAGCGTATACAGAGCCGTTGTCATACCCACACTCCTGTTTGGCTCCGAATCATTGGTCCTCTACCGGCATCACCTACGGCTCCTAGAACGCTTCTACCAGCGTTGTCTCCGCTCCATCCTCAACATTTATTGGAGCGACTTCATCCCTAACATCGAAGTACTCGAGATGGCAGAGGCCGACAGCATCGAATCCACGCTGCTGAAGATCCAACTGCGCTGGGTAGGTCACGTCTCCAGAATGGAGGACCATCGCCTTCCCAAGATCGTGTTATATGGTGAGCTCTCCACTGGCCACCATGACAGAGGTGCACCAAAGAAGAGGTACAAGGACTGCCTAAAGAAATCTCTTGGTGCCTGCCACATTGACCACCGCCAGTGGGCTGATATTGCCTCAAACCGTGCATCTTGGCGCCTCATAGTTCGACGGGCAGCAACCTCCTTTGAAGAAGACCGCAGAGCCCACTTCACTGACAAAAGACAAAGGAGGAAAAACCCAACACCCAACCCCAACCAACCAATTTTTCCCTGCAACCGCTGCAACCGTGTCTGCCTGTCCTGCATCGGACTTTTCAGCCACAAACGAGCCTGCAGCTGACGTGGACATTTACCCCTCCATAAATCTTTGTCTGCAAAGCCAAGCCAAAGAGAAAGAGAGATTGGAATAACCAGATTGGGACTTCAAGAGAGAGATTTAATAGAATGCCTATGAGATGACTTTTTAGAACAGCTAGTGGCTGAGCTGATCAGGGAAATGGCAATTCTGGATTGGGAATTGTGTAATGAAACACAGTTAATAAAAGTGCTGAAGGTAAGGAAACCCTCAGGAGACAGAGTTCATAATATGACAGAATTCTCCCTGGAGTTTGAGGGGGAGAAACTAAAATCAGAAGTGTCAGTATACCAGAGGGACAAAGGGGACGACATGACAGAAGAATTGAGAGAGAAACAAAGTGGAAAAGCAGACTAGCAGGGAGGATGGCAGAGCAACAATGGCTGGAGTTTCTGCAAGAAATAAGGAAGTACAGGACAAGTATATTCCAAAAAATAAGAAATATTTGAATGGAAAATGACAACTGTGTCTTACAAGAGAGGTCAAAGTCAAAGTTCCTTGCATGCCATGTAGAAGGAAGGAAAAATTAGTGGGAAGATAGAGGACTGGAAGCTTTTAAAAGCATACAAAATGCAACTAAATTTAAACTTGGATATACAGCACAGTTACAGGCCCTTCTGGCTTACCAGCTCGTGCTGCCCCATTACACCCAATTAACCTAAAACCCCCATACATTTTTGAAGGGTGGGCTGAAACCGGAGCACCCGAATAAAATCCATGCAGACACATGGAGAACGTACAAACTCCTTACAGACAGCGCTGGATTCAAACCTGGGTCACTTTTACTGTAACAGCATCGTGCTGACTGCTATGCGAACGGTGCCATCAAGTTCACTTGGTCATTACAAAGGAAAAAATGAACTTCGAAAGAGGTGAGCAAATTATTTCAAAAAGGATACTGAAAGCTTTTTAAACATTTATTAAGAGTCAAAAAGAGGCAAGAGTGGATATGGGAAAATTATAATGAGAGACAAGGAGCTGGCAGATGAACTGAATGAGAAGTGAGGGAAGAGATCATCAGAGAGAAAGATTTAAGGTTAGATAAGTCTCCTGGACCAGATGGATGACACATTTGTGGCCCGAAATGTGAAGTTAATAAAACATTAAACACAAGTTTTATCAGGTAAACTTCTCAGTGGCTTTATTTTCCTGTTTCCTTTGTTCTCCTGCTTGTGTTCTTATCTCTCTCATACCACGTGACTTCCGGTACATCTCATACATATTCATTATCATGACATCCCTCCTTTAATCAGAAATAAACTTTACCTTCATTTACCAATATCCCTCGGAAACATACAAACATCGTAACTAATGGTAATACTATAACTCAACTACATAAAGTTTACTTCCTACAGCACTCATACATGCACTTTATGATATAAGATTAAAATACTGTCCCAAAGTTCTTATTAAAACTATGGCACAAAGTCTTCGTATCGTTTGGGCACTTTCCGGTTTCGTTTCGGCCTGCCTACGATATTGTCGTCGCTTCTCGGTTGTTCACTCTCAGCGTCGGAAATACTGCTCACCACGGCTTCGGGTGTTTCTGGCGCTCTAGTCACTTCATCAGGAGTGCTGGTAACTGCCTCTGGAACATCATCAGGTCTCTCAGTTTCAGCATCTCGTATTGGCCTTTCAACCTCTTCGCTCGATGTATCTCTGGACTGGTACCTTTTTACACCTGATACATTTCTCTTATACAGGACTCCAGTCGGAGACTTGACTGTCACCATACTGCCACTTCTGGATATGACAGTATAGGGTTGATGGTAATAAGGTGTGTCTAGCTTACCACCAGTTTCATGCCTCACTAGAACATTATCTCCTGGCATGATGTCTGAGTACTTGACTCCACGTTTCGAATCTGTGTACAGCTTTGTTGCACCTTTCTTTTCAGCATCGTGGTCCCTCATCTCCTGGTCGTCTCGGATTTCCTTTATTTCTGGCATTTTTGTGCGGATTTTTCTCCCAAAAAATGCTTCTGCAGGACTTTTTCCAGTGGTTGCATGAGGCGTTGCTCGATAGACAGCCACATAAGATAGCAATGCTTCTCGCCAATTTTGTCCTTCTGCGTGTGCAATCCTCAATCGTTTTTCAATGGACTGATTTTGTCTCTCTACTTCTCCGTTGGCTTGCGGCCATTTCGGAGTTACTTTATGATGGTGGATACCTGTGGTCCTCATGTATTCCGCAAATGTCTCTGAAATTAATTGTGGACCATTGTCAGAGTATAATGTAACAGGTAATCCATATCTTGCGAATATCTCTGCTAACGCTTGTATTGTTTTTTCAGTGGTTGTGGACTTCAACACCACATACTCATAGTATCTGCTGTAGTAATCTATCACTACCATAATTGATTCACCCATCGGTAAAGGTCCAAGAAAATCAACAGCTATGTCAATCCATGGTCCTGTCGGAAGTTGCGTACTCCGGATCGGTTCTGGCGGATTACTCCTACTTGTGATTTGACATCTGTGACAAGTTTTAACAAATTTCTCTGCGTCTTTATCACAACCTGGCCACCATACCTTGGCCCTGAGGTTTTGCTTGGTACCAACAATGCCTAGGTGTCCTTCATGCGCTAAGGATACGATCTTCGGTCTCAATCTTTGCGGTATCACCAATCTGCAACCTCTCAATACACACTGTCCGATGCAACAAAGTTCGTCTCTAATGGGAATGTAAGCCTTGTGAGTACACTTGTCCCATTGTCCACTCTGTATGCATTCTCTTACTTCCATGAGTTCTGGATCACGTTCGGATTCTCTCTTGACTTCCTTCGTAGTCACAGCTTTCGGTGTCGCCTGAATAGCTACGTAGCGTACAAAGCTCTTTGTTTCTGTTCCCAATTCTGACTTGGATTGTGGACCACCAACCTTCACCAATCTGGACAGCGGATCAGCAATGTTTGCTTTCCCTGCAATGTGGATTACTTTATATTTGTAGGGTTGTAGTCTGAGTACCCATCTCTCTATTCTGGCACATCGTTTGGATCTAGGTGCATAGATCACCTCTAATGGCTTATGATCTGTGATGAGTTCAAATTCAATGCCGTATAAATATGCATGGAACCTCTCACAGGCCCATACAAGTCCGAGTGCTTCTTTCTCTGTCTGAGAGTATCTTCTTTCCACATCTGATAACGATCTGCTGGCATAGGCAATGATTCTTGGTCCTCCATCATGCATCTGGACCAACACGGCTCCTAAACCAACCGGGCTGGCATCCGCTATGACTTTGGTTGATGCCGCCGGATCGTAATATCCAAGAGTTTTTGCATCTGTCAGGCTTTGCTTCAGCGCTGTGAACGCTTTCTTCTGCTTAGATCCAAAATGAAATGGTACACCTTTCCTGGTTAGTTTCCTTAGTGGTTCTGCCACTGTAGCGAGATTAGGAATGAACTTTGCACAAAAATTAACCAATCCCAGGAAACTCCTCACCTCTGTTGCGTTCTGAGGTGCACGTGCCTCTGCAATAGCTTTCACCTTGGCCTCTGCAGGGTTTAGTCCTTTCCGTGTAAGTTTGTGTCCCATGAAGTCCATTTCTGACACACCGAACTGGCACTTGTTTCCATTCACGGTAAGGCCTGCCTCCTGTAGTCTAGATAGTACGCGCCTCAACCGTTTGTCATGCTCTTCCTTCGTTGGTGCATGGACTATGATGTCGTCAGAAATGTTGGCAACTCCAGGAATGCCTTGAATCACTCGATGGATTTCATACTGGTAGATCTCCGAAGCTGCATTAATTCCAAATGATAGTCTCTTGTAACGATACAATCCACAGTGAGTCACAAATGTTGTCACATCTCGGGAACCTGGATCCAGCTCTAATTGATGATAGCCCCACTTCAGATCAATTTTTGAGAATACCTTGCTGGCAGTTAGTTCTTGAAGTATTTCCTCCACTGTTGGTATAGGGTGTCGTTCTCTAATTATAGCTTCATTGGCCATTCTCATGTCAACACATAGTCTTATGTCACCCTTTGGTTTGGGCACAATCACTACGGGACTGACTCATTGTGTCGAATGTTCCACCGGTTCAATAATGTCTTGTTCGATCAATTCTTTAATTTTGGCTTCGACTTTCCCACGAAGTCCAAACGGAGTTCAGCGCATTGGTTGTGCCTTGGGTTTGACCGTTTCATCTACCGCTAGCTTCAATTGTCGACCTTTCAGCTTTCCTACTCCTTGGAAGACTGCGGGGAATTCTTGCTTCATATCCTCGTATGACTGAATTGAATTGACACAAGCTCCAATATGAAGTATTACCAGGTCTTGCGCTGTGCTTCTACTCAGCAATGGTTCCTTTCTCTCTTCTATGACCATAAACTCTGCTTCAGTGTACTTATCTCCAGCTTCAACAGTTGCAGTAAAACATCCAATGGTCTGCAATGGCTTGGTTGCTGTGTATGGATACAGTTTCTTGGAACACTTCTTTGAGGTACAGATGATCTTTTTCCTTTTCAACTTCTCCCATAAATGTCGATCAATCACATTACTGTCACTGCCTGAGTCTACAATGACCTGAACTGTCACTCCACCAATGATCACTGGGACCTTCTCATGATGTACTTCATTCAACGTAAATTGGTAACAACTCTGTTCCTCCTGGGTATCATCATCGTCACCGTCTATCTGGCGAATGGTATCTTTCTTTCCAGGATACTTTCCTTTTCCCCAGGCTTTGCCTTTGGAAGTTGAACTCTTCCTCTTCTGGTCTGCATTGGACTTGCTTTTGCACTTTTTTGCAAAGTGGTCCGTACCTCCATACTTTCTGCAAACTTTGCCTTTGGCTGGGCAATATGGGTCTTTTCCAAAGTGACCTCGGTTTCCACATCGATAACACTCCACGTCCTGTGTCGACGTATATCTTGGCTGATTATGGCGATGTGAGAGCCTCTTAATTTGCTGGCTTGAGTTGTCTTTCAGGGTCATGGTATGAAATTGCCCTTCAACAGCCTCTAATGCAGCTGCAATGGTTAAAGCATCGGTGAGTTCCAACTCACTCCCTCTTTCCAGTAGACGTCTTCTGAGTTTATCTGATCTGCAGTGCTGTACGACTTGATCCAATAATTGGTTGTCCAAATCAGCTGGCATGTAATTGCATCCAACAGCTAGCTGGCGTAGTCTCGTCACGTACAGAGCAATTGTCTGGCCATCTTCTTGTCTCGTTCTCCGAAACAAATGGCATTGAAATGTAGCATTCGGTGTCACTACATAGTGTGCATTTAATGCATCTACCGCTTTCCGGTACTCATCCTTTCTTCCAGTATTTAAAAGTGTCTTAAATGTTGCCTGAACTGAGGGTCCTGCAGTGAAAAGAAGTAACGCCCTCCTCTGCGCTTTTTGTTCAACTGTACCGGTATCTAAAAATAGGCCACGACTGTCGGCGTAGGATTCAAATTCTTCCAGCCATGCCTTCCACTTCATACTTAAAGTGCTAGCATCACCCGTTGGGTCAAAATGAGCAATTCCACTATGTGTTAGAAAGTCACCGTCTGCACCAGCCATGAGGAAATATTCCGGCCCCAAAAGTACTGAGACAAAGAGAAAATTCTTATCACCTTGAAGTTGTCTGTAATCCTCTGTAATCTTGTTTAGTCTTTAATTTTCTTCAAGCTTCTTTCATCCCCGTTGCCAATGTCACATTTGTGGCCCGAAATGTGAAGTTAATAAAACATTAAACACAAGTTTTATCAGGTAAACTTCTCAGTGGCTTTATTTTCCCATTTCCTTTGTTCTCTTGCTTGTGTTCTAATCTCTCTCATACCACGTGACTTCCGGTACATCTCATACATATTCATTATCATGACAATGGAATACATCGACTGGTTCGGAAAGAAGTAGCTATAGAGATTGTAAAGGCATTTGTAATAATCTCCCAAGAAACATTTGATTCTGGTATGGTACCGAAGAACTGGAAAATTGCAAAGGACATTCCGCTGTTTTGAAAGGGAGAGATGCAGCATAAAGGAAATTATAAACCTGTTGGCCTAACATTGGTGGTTGGAAAGTTGTTAGAGTCCATTGTCAAGGATGAGGTTATGGAGTACCTGGAGGTGCATGATAAGATGACAAAGTCAACATGGTTTCCTTCAGGGAATATCCTACCTGACAAACCTATTGCATTTTTTTGAGGAAACCACAAGCAGGCTAGACATGCAGTGGATGTTGTGTATTTGGATTTTTTAAAGGCCTTGACAAAGTGCCGCTTATAGGCTGCATAACAAAATGAGAGCCCGTGGAAAAATTACAGGAAAGGCACTAGCATGGGTAGAGCATTAGCCGATGAAGAGGAAACAGAGAGTGGGAATAAAGGGATCCTATTGTGGTTGGCTACCCATTACCAGTGGTGTACTGCAGGGGTTGGTGTTGGGTCTATTTCTTTTTATTTTCTGTTAATGATTTTGATTGCAAAATAAATGGTGTAATAGCAAAGTTTGCAGATGATACAAAGATAGGTGGAGAGTCAGATAGTGAGGACAAAACGGAGAGGCTGCAGAGAGACTTGGATAGATCAGGAGCATGGGCAAAGTAGCAAATGAAACACAATGTTGGAAAGTGTACCGTCAAAGGTGAAATTTTGAGAGTAGAGAGTTTGTATGTTCCTATCAGGATTAAAGGCAAAGTTAGTAGGCATGGGGAACCTTGGTTTTTTGAGGGATATTGGGGATCTGGTTCAGAAGAAGAGAGAAGTATATAGCAACATGGAGCAAATGAGATACTTGAAAAGTATAAAAAATGCAGGAAAAAACAAGAAAAAATTAGGAAGGCTAAAAGAAGACATGAGGTTGCTTTGTCAGACAATGTGAAGGAAAATACTAAGAGTTTCCATAGGAGCATTAAGAGCAAAAGAATTGTAAGGGACAAAATTGTTCCCTTGAAGATCAGAGTGGTCGGCTTTGTATGGAGCCAAAAGAGATGGGGGAAATCTTAAGTGCTTTTTTTTCCATCAGTGTTCACCCAGGAAATGAACACAGAGTCATGGGAAGCGAGGAAAACAAGCAGTGAGGTAATGGAGCCTATAAATATTAAAAATGAGGAAGTGATTGTTGTCTTAAAGCAAATAAAGGTGGATAAATCCCCAGGGCCTGACAAGATGCTCCCTCGGACCTTGAGGGAGGCTGGTGTAGAACTCGCAGGGGGTCTGGAAGAAACGTTTAACGTGTCCTTAGCCACGGGTGAGGTGCTGGAGGATGGGAGGGTGGTTCACATTGTTCTGTTTTTTCAAAAAGCTCCAAAAGTAGCCATGGAAATTATAAGCCAGAGAGCTTGGCGTCAGTAGAATCAGAATCACGATTTATTATCATGAACAAGTCATGAAATTCGGTGTTTTGTGGCAACATCATAGCGCAATCATACATATTATAACCTTTTTACGACATTACTATGAAAAATAATCTAAAATATAATAACAAGAATAGTGTATTAAAAGAAAGGCAGTGTCTTTGGTTCATTGATTATTCAGGAATCTAATGGAGGAGGGGAAGAAGCTGTCCTTATGCCGCTGAATGCTTGTTTTTAAGCTCCTGTTCCTTCTTCTGATAGTAGCAGAATGAAGAGGGCATGGCCTGGGTGGTGGTGGGGTCCTTGAGGATAGAGGTTGCTTTTTTAAGACAGCACCTCTTGAAGATGTCCTTGATGGAGTGAAGTCTGTGGTCCGTGATGTTGAGTTAACAACCCTCTGGAGTTTATTCTTGTCCTGAGTGTTGGCACCTGTATACCAGGCAGTGATGCAACCAGCCAAAATGCTCTCTATGGTCCACCTGTAGAAGTTTACAAGAGTCTTCAGTGACATACTGAATCTCCTCAGACACCTTATAAAGTAGCCGCTGGCATCAATGTGGACAAATCATAGATGTTAATACCCGGAAATTTGAAGTTCTTGAGCCTCTCCACTACTGAGCCCTCGATGAGGACTGGGTCGTGTTCCCCTGACTTCCTCCTGAAGTCCACAATCATCTCCCTGGTTTTGCTGATGTTGAGCGCAAGGTTGTTGTCGTTACACTATTCAGCGAGCTGATCTATCTCCCTCTTGTACGCTTCCTCATTTCTGTTTGTGATCCTGCCGACAACTGTGGTGTCATCGGCAAACTTGTAGATGGCATTGAAATTGTGCATGGCCACACTGTTGTGGGTGTATAATGAGTACAGCAGTGAGACTAAGCACCATCCTTGGGGTGTGTCTGTGATGATGATCAGTGAGGAGGAGATGTTGTTTCCCATTTGTATTGACTGTGGTCTTCCGATGAGAAAGTCAAGGATCCAGTTGCAGAATGGGGTACAAAGGCCTAGAGTTTGTAGCTTCTTGACCATCACAGAGGGAATAATGGTATTGTCAATGAAGAGCTGTATATTTGAGTTGCTGTTTTCAAGGTGATGCAGAGCTGAGGGGAGCGATTGTGACGATAGGCGAATTGCAGCGGGTCCAGATCTTTACTTTGGTACATGTTAATTCTGACCATGATCAGCCTCTCGAAGCATTTTATCACAATTGAAGTTAGTGCTACCAAATGGTAGTCGTTGAGGCTGCCCACACTTCTCTTCTTAGGTACCAGGATGATTGATCCTCTTTTGAAACTTTTTGAAACTGACTGCTACAATGAGAGATTGAAAGTGTCCGTAACAATTAGTTGGTAAATTATTGGAAGCTGTTCTAAGAGATCGGATACTCAATTATTTGGATAGCCAGAAAGTGATTAGGGATAATCAACATGGCTTTGTGTGAGGTAGGTTGTGTTTAACCAATCTTATACATTAATTTTTTTGAGGAGGTTATCAGGAATGTTGACAAAGGAAAGGCTATGGATGTTGTCTACATAGACTTTAGTAAGGCCTTTCACAAGGTCCCACATGGGAGGTTAGTCAGGAAGGTTCAAACACTAGGTATTCAAGGTGAAGTAGTGAACTGGATTCAACAATTCCTGGATGGGAAAAGCCAGAGAGTAGTGGTGGAAGATTGGTTCTCATATTGGAGGCCTGTGACCAGTGGTGTGCCTCAGGGATTGGTGCTGGGACTATTGTCGTTTGTCATCTATATCAATGATCTGGATGATAATGTGGTAAATTGGATCAACAAGTTTGCAGATGACACTAAGATTGGAGACATGTTGGACAGCGTAAAAGGTCTTCAAAGCGTGTAGAGAGAAAAATGGGCTGAGAAATAGTAGTTGGAATTTAATGGAGACAAGTGTGAGGTGTTGCATTTTCGAAGGACAAACCAGGAAAGGACACACACAGTAAATGGTTGGGCACTGAGGAGTGTGATAGAACAGGGGATCTGGGAATACAGATACAAATCTTTTTATTTATTTATTTTTTATTTTTCACACTGTGAACCATATCAATCAAAGTACGTACAAACATTTCCCTCTTAAATATACACAGTGGCATTTTCTCCCCTTTTTTCCCCCCTGCCTTCCCACCCCCCTCCAAACCCATTAAACGTTCAACATATACAATACAATAAAACCAGTAAACAATGTCATCACACAATGAAAATAAACAAGAAAATTCTGTCATCTACTTTTACACACTGGATCAAGTCATTTTGTCTTCTTATCATTTTATCATTTTAAGGGGTGGAGGTCCGAGGCAATTCCTCTCTGTTATGTTCCATATACGGCTCCCAAATTTGTTCAAATAATGTGACTTTATTTTTTAAATTATATGTTATTTTTTCCAGTGGAATACACTTATTCATTTCCATGTTCCATTGCTGTACTCTCAGGCTCTCTTCTGATTTCCAAGTTGACATTATACATTTTTTTGCTATAACTAAGGCTATCATAATAAATCTTTTTTGTGCTTCATCCAGTTTGAGGCCTAATTCTTTATTTATATTACTTAGAAGAAAGATCTCTGGATTTTTTTGGGGTTTTTTTGTGATTTTATTTAATACCTGATTTAGATCTTCCCAAAACTTTTTCACTTTCTCACATGCCCAAATTTCAAGCACTGTTGTTTCCATTTCCTTCTTACAGCGAAAACATCAATCTGATAATGTTGGATCCCATTTATTTAACTTTTGGGGCGTGATATATAACCTGTGTAACCAATTATACTGTATCATATGTAACCTTGTGTTTATTATATTCTTCATAGTTCCAGAGCATAACTTTTCTCATGTTTCATTTTTTATCTTTATGTTTAAATCTTTTTCCCACTTTTGTTTGGGTTTATTGCTTATTTCATCATTTTCCTTCTCTTCCAGTTTGATGTACATGTTTTTTTATAAATCTTTTAATTATCATTGTGTCTGTAATCACATATTCAAAGCTGCTTCCTTCTGGTAATCTCAGTCTGTTTCTCAATTTATGCTTTAAGTAGGCTTTCAGTTGGTGGTATGCAAACATTGTACCATGAGTTATTCCATATTTGTACTTCATTTGTTCAAATGTTAATAAATTATTTAGAAAAAAAACAATTTTCTATTCTTTTAATTCCTTTTCTCTCCCATTCTCTAAAGGAAAGGTTAAAGGTTAAAGGGATTAGCTGATTTTGCATCAATAATAATTTTGGTAGTTGGTAATTTGTTTTTTTTCCTTTCTCAGTGAATCTTCTTCCAAATATTGAGTAAATGATGCAATACTGGTGAGCTTTTATATTGCAACAGCTTTTCATCCCATTTATAAAGTATATGTTCCGGTACCTTCTCCCCTATTTTATCTAGCTCTATCTTAGTCGAATTTGGTTTTTCCCTTGTCTAATAAAAATCTGATAAATACCTTAATTGTGCTGCTCTATAATAATTTTTAAATTTGGTAACTGCAAAACCACCTTGGTTGTACCTCTCTGTTAATTTATCTAATGTTATCCTCGGTTTCCCCCCTTTCCATAAACATTTCCTTATTATTCTCTTTAGTTCATTAAAGAATTTTTCTGTTAAGGGAATTGGTAACGATTAAAATAAGTATTGTATCCATGGGAAGACATTCATTTTAATGCAATTTACCCTCCCTATCAACATTAGTGGTAATTCTTTCCAATGTTCTAAGTCTTCCTGCAATTTCTTTATTAATGGCTGATAATACATATTTCTTGCAAGTAGTGTCACAGCTGGATAGGGTTGTAAAGAGAACTTTTGGCATATTGGCCTTCATAAATCAGAGTATTGAGTACAGGAGTTGGGATGTTATGGTAAAGTTGTATAAGACATTGGTGAGGCCAAATTTGGAGTATTGTGTGCCGGTTTGGTCACCTAACTACAGGAAAGATATCAATAAGATAGAAAGAGTGCAGAGAAGATTTACTAGGATGTTGCCTGGATTTCAGGAACTGAGTTACAGGGAAAAGTTAAACAGGTAAGAACTTTATTCCCTGGAGCATGGAAGAATGAGAGGAGATTTGATCGAGGTATTTAAAATTATGAGGGGCATAGGCAGAGAGATTGTAGATAGGCTTTTGCCATTGGGGGTAGGTGAGATACAAACAAGAGGACATGGGTTAAGAGTGAAAGGGAAAAAGTTTAGGGGGAACACGAGAGGGAACCTCTTCAAACAGAGAGTGGTGGGAGTGTGGAATGAGCTACCTGCTGAGGTAATGAATACAGGCTCAATTTTAACATTTAAGAAGAATTTGGACAAGTACATGGATGGGAGGGGTATAGAAGGCTATGAACTGGATGGAGGTCAGTGGAACCAGGCAAAATAAATGGTTTGGCACAGACTAGAAGGACTAAAGGGACCTGTTTCTGTGCTGTAGTGTTCTTTAATAGAATACTTTGGTTGAAGGAATAAAAAGGCAGACTGTTATTTAGATGGGGAGATAATTCAAAATTCCAAGTTGCAAAGGGACTTGGATACCCTAAAGGTTAACCTCCAGGTTGAGTCTTTGGTGAAGAAGGCAAATGCAATGTTGGCACCCATATCTTGAGGAATAGGATACAAGAGAAGGATGTGATGTTCAGGTTTTATAAGGCACTGGTGAGGCCTCTCTTGGAGTAAGGGGTGCAGTTTTGGGCTCCTCATTTAAGGAAGGATGTGCTGGCATTGAAGATAGTTCACAGGTTTAAAAGAATTATTCTTGGAATGGAGGGATTAACATGAGGAATATTTGATGGCTCTTGGACTGTACTCAGAAGAATGAGGGGGTTCACACAACAAGATTTCCTATTTTGAAAGGCCTGGACAGAGTAGATGTGACAAAGTCGTAGAGGAGTCAAGAACAAGAGGCCACAACTTCAGGATTGAAGGGCACCCATTCGGTGCGGAAGAAGTTCTTTAGCCAGAGAGTGGTGAACCTCTGGAATTTGCTGTCATGGGTGGCTGTGGAGGCCAGGTTGTTGGGTGTATTTAAGGAAGAGATTGATATGTCAGGTATCAAAGGTTATGGGGAGAAGGCAGGAGAGTGGGGCTGAGTGGGAGGGTAGATCAGCTCATGATGGAATATGTCAAATGGCCTATTTCTGCTCCTGTATCTTATGGTTTTACGTACTGAGTGCCTTGACTGATGAAGCGTGTGCTAAAGCCTTCTTCACCATCCATTCTAACTTCCAAGAAACCATGTACTTGTACCCCTGAGACTCCCTCCTTGATCACACTCCCCAGTGGCCTACCTTTTCCTGTGCAAGTCTTGCCCTACTTCGACTGAGCAACATGTACTTGTCCACATTAAACACCATCAGCCATGTGACTCAGTTAATCAATTTGATCAATTACCTACAAACTAGGAGACACTTATGATGGACAATTAACCACCCAACTTGCACATTATTGTCTTTCTTTATCTACAGAAGGGAGACAGTTGTGAAAATGTGATTTAATGACAAACGAGTCAATTCTGCCTCTCAAGTCTCTGCTCAATAGGGCAATTCCATCACCCTTATTCCACCCTGAGGCCCTGAAACTTGTTCTTTCTCACAGATACCATCAACTCTTCCTTCTTTTACCACTTGATTACACTAAGGGGCAAATTATAGTGGTCAATTCACTCCATTAAGATGTGGGGGAATCCTGAACGTGTAGGAGAAATCCAAGTGTGCACAGGGAAGAAGGGCAGACTACACGTGTCATCAAGTTTACACTAACTGAGAGACAGCTTACATCTGCATCCAGTCTCTCTTTGGCTTGGCTTCGCGGACGAAGATTTATGGAGGGGTAATGTCCACGTCAGCTGCAGGCTCGTTTGTGGCTGACAAGCCCGATGCGGGACAGGCAGACACGGTTACAGCGGTTGCAAGGGAAAATTGGTGGGTTGGGGTTGGGTGTTGGGTTTTTCCTCCTTTGTCTTTTGTCAGTGAGGTGGGCTCTGCGGTTTTCTTCCAAGGAGGTTGCTGCCCGCCGAACTGTGAGGCGCCAAGATGCACGGTTTGAGGCGATATCAGTCCACTGGCGGTGGTCAATGTGGCAGGCACCAAGAGATTTCTTTAGGCAGTCCTTGTACCTCTTCTTTGGTGCACCTCTGTCTCGGTGGCCAGTGGAGGAAAAGGGCCTCAAAGATTCTCAAACCTCAGAGAAAAGATTTTTCCTCCTCTGTCTTAAATGGGCATCACTTTATTTTAGATATGTGTCCATGTTCCCTTGCATAAGAAAATGTGCTTTAATTTTTTTGATTAATGGAGACCAGGATGATGTCATCAAGAAGATGCACAGAAAGAGGCCTACTTCCCCTCCCACACACCGTGTCAGAATCAGAATTTATTGTCATGAACAAGTCACGAAATGTATTGTTTTACAGAGGCATCACAGAGCAAACATTCATATAAACCACCTTACAAAAATAAATAAAAATTGTGCAAGAAAAAGTCAAAGTGAGGCATTGTCTTTAGTTCATTGATCATTTAGGAATCAGATGGCAGAGGGGAAGAAGCTGTCCTTGTGCCACTGAGTGCTTGTCTTTAGGCTCCTGCACCTTTTTCCCCGATGGTGACAGAGTGAAGAGGGCATGGCCTGGGTGGTGGAGGTCCTTGAGGGTAGAGGCTGCTTTCTTAAGAGACTGCCTTTTGTCCATGCTGACCTTCAGTCAAGTTTACACATATGCCATATTTATCCCATTTTATTCTCTCCACATTCTCATTGACATTCTACCATGCACAAGGGACAATTTACCGCAGCCAATTAACCCACAGACCTGCATGAGATGTGGGAGGAAATCCGAATACCCAGAAGAAACCAAAACTCTGCTTAAGCAACACCCAAGGTCAGGATTGAACCGCCATTGGTTTTATTAGATTTAATTGTTCTTACAGCACAGAGAGAAAGAACAAGTTGGGGGATTAGGGCTGCTCTAATTTTTAGTGGAAGAAATCCTGTTGTAACAGGTTCGTAAATTGATCAGCAGTTAGTAGCACAGAATAAAAGATATGTCAGAGCTCAGTGAATGAACAGAACTTGCAAGAATATGTTACAGATGTGTACATTGAATATGTGTATAGCAACGTCCTTGATGCTGTTACAATATAATGGAAGTTTTGTTCCTGAGCATTTTGTGGGGCGTGGGTGGTGCTGGCGAGTTCAGCATTTATTTCCCATCTGCTGTCCTTGAGTGTGGTGGTAAACTACAGTCTTAAACTCCATGTAGATAGGCCCCAAGGTCAGAACTGAAACTGAGGCTCTGGCACTTTAGTATAGTGGCTCCACAGGTTTCACCATTGCTTCCCATCTCAGGAGGAGGTCCTGTGATATGCACTTGTGAGAGATAGCAGGAGTTAGTTATCTGGCTCCTAGAGTCTGCTCTGCCATTCAACAAGCTGATATGGCCATGGACTTAGCTCCACCTACCTGCCTTTTCCTCATAGCCCTGAATTTCCCCACTATCCACAAATCCATCTACTGCTGTCTTAAATACATTCAATGATGCAGCTGTTATTCCTTCCTTGGGCAAAGAATTTCACCCATTCACTACTCCCTGGTATTACAAACCGTGCGTAACGAGCAGTAATGAACCAGATCATGTTTAATTTTAAATCACTAATTTTTATTTCTAACTCTTAAACTATAGTCTTAACTCTTAAGCTATCCTTAATACTAAATCTATCCCCGACTATGCGCAGGTGTAAGTGTGTGTGCACGCACGAGATACACCCAAACCATTACAGTCCAGGCCAAAATCTAGAAAATTACTTCAAAGTTCAGTCTTTTAAATTCAGTGTTGAAGCGTAGGCCTTCAAAATTTGATGCCCAGAATTAATGATGAACTGATGGGAAAACTGGAGTTGTAGCTGCTACAGATTCACAAATTCTCCTTGCGTTGCCTTTGAAGAAATGTCCATCCACATGAGCTGTGGTCATAACACTCCTGGTCCTTTTGTAGACAAAGCTCGAACTGGGCAGCCTCCATGAAGCTTCCAAGACCCTGGCACTGGTCTCTCCAAGTGACCTTCACTATTAGTCACAATCAAAATGAAGCACTTTGCTTCCTAAAAGACTCTCCTGGCACAGGTCACTCCACTGAAAAGGCCCAGTCATTTACAGAGCATGCTTTGTTCTGAATTCCACAAAAATGGCTGGCCATGAGCTGCTTCAAAAAGCTGTTTTCTCTTCAGCAGACGGAACAGTTCCCCCTTGAAAAATCACAATGTCTTTGCAAATGCAAATGGAGATGTACTCATTCCTCCCCACCAATCCCCCCAACCCCCCGACACCTTTCCCTGTGGCAGCAGGAGGTGCCACACTTGCGCCCACACCTCCTCCCTCACTACGGACTTTCAAGTGAAGCAAAACTTCCCTTATGTATCCGCAGGACTGATTTACTACATGCGGTGCTCCCTCTGTGACCTTTACATCGGGGAGACTAGGCACAGACTGGGAGATCACTTTGTTGATCACCTTCATTCTGTTTGCTCCAGTGACAGAGACCTTCCAGTAGCCAACCATTTCAGTTCAGTGTAACTATCCCATCAAGACCATCCGTAAATTGGAGGAACAATACCTGATTTTCTGATCTGGGCACTCTCCAGTTTCTGCCAACCTATTCTCTCTTCCCCCTCCCTCCTTCCCTTCCCCTTTCCAGTTCTCCTCCCTCCTTTCACCCATCTCTCCTCCGCTTGATCGCTGCTGTTCCCTTCCTTCTCTATCTATCACCTCCTACCTTTGTGACCACATCTCTCTGACCCCCACTCTTTTGTTCGGACGACTGCCGACATCTTTCTATACCTTGTTGAATGGCTCAAGCCCGAAACGTCGGTTATAAATTTTTACCTTTGCTACGTAAAGGACATTGCTGGACCTGCTGAGTTTCTCCAGCATTGTGTTTTTACTTTTACAGTTCCAACTTATCTGTCTTTAATCTACTCCCCTGAATTTTGAGGCCATATGCCCTGGTTCTGGTTTTATCTTCAATTTTCCTGCTTCTTTCTTATCTATTTCTTTCATAATTTTGTATGTTTCCGGAAGACCTCTTCTCACACTCCAGTGAGTATAACCCCAGGTAACATAATCCCTCCTCCTTGGCTAACCCCATCATCCCCATCATCATCAACCTGGTGAACCTGCTCTGCACCGCCTCAAAGGCCTGTGCATCCTTTCTCAAGTAAGGAGACCGGGACTGCTTTAAAACAAAATGCTGGAGAAACTCAGCAGGTCAAATTTTACTCATACCTTGGTGAAGAGCTCAAGACGGAAATGTTAGTTATATTTCAAGGATAAAGATACATAACCAACGTTTCCGCTTTGAGCTCTTCACCAAGGTATGAGTAAAATTTAGGCAGGTGGCCAAACGAAAAGGAGGGAGGAGCACAATCCTACAGACAGGAGGTAATAGGTGGATAAGGGAGGGAGGGCACAGAAACAAATGGGGGGGTGCCTCTTTGAATGGAGAGGGAAGGGGTGGAGAGCTGGAGGAAAGAAGACAGAGGGATTGGGGAGAACGAGCAATAGGTTAGTAGAAACCGGAGAAGTTGATGTTAATGCCATCCAGTTGCAGAGTGCCCAGATGGAAAATTAGGTGTTGCTCCTCCAGGACTGCTTGACAGTTTTATGGCTTCACCAGTGCAGAAATTTCTTTGAAACCAAAAATAGATTTTATTCACAATACATTATTTACAAAAGTAAAACCATTCAAACCTTCCCACCTTAGTTTTGAATCCATACATTTCCATCACTGTGCATTATAAGATTCATTTAAAACACCAGTACAGTTGCAGCAGGACTTCCCTGTTCTAAATTCAATCCCTCGAGCAGTGAAGGCCAGCAGCCTATTCACTTTATATCACTAATAAATCATGTTCACACAATGAACTCAACCCCTCTTTATGCTTCCAGAGAAAGGAGCTCAAATCAAATACCCATCTTTCAGATGGAAATATTTAAGATGTAACAGAGGAACGCATCTGCATGCAATGTGTCCATGTCTCTGTAGGTTCCATGAGCAATCTGCCAATCTTCCACTTGCCAAGTCTGCCTGACCCAGAGTCACAAAGCCTCATTTGCAAGTTTCTAGTCTTGCTGAGGGAGAAACTTTTATCAAATTGCCTGCACTTTTCAAACCCTGCTGGAGGCTAACGCTTCTCTGGAATTTTATTTCAACCTTTGAGTCTCTTTCTCGAATTTATTCCCACTGTGTTCCATACTGTTCTTGCAATTTCTCTTAATGCGTTTTGTGGCATAAGTATAAATCACATTAAAAATTGAAAAGCCTTTCTCATTACAAGTTGCAGGCTGAAATATGCTTGAGGTTCATTGGAGATGAAAGTGAATTTTCATACTTGAAGATTTGATATCAGGTCCTTGTCTTCAGTTCTCATGACAACAACACTATTTACTATTTACAAATTTGCTGACGATACCATGGAGGTGGGTTGTATAGTGGCAAGACAAGATTCCCAATATCAAAGTCCTTTCTCGAGCTGGAATGCCAGCATTTTCAACCTTGGTGATATCAGCCCAACTGCGCAGTGCAGGACATGTTGTCAGAATGCCTGATGGAAGACTGCCCAAGAACATCTTGTCCAGTGGTACCCGAAAACAAGGAGGCAGCAACTACACAGGAGCCTCAAGGAAGCTGACAACCCATCAACATGGGAGCATTTGGCTCAAGATCGCTCATAGTGGAGGGATGCCATCAGAAAAGGTGGGGACGCTACTGAGAAAAAGCATAAAGAGGTGACAGAGGAAAGGCACAGGAAGCACCACAACAGAGCTTCTGCCCATCCAGGACTCACCTGCCAAGTATGTGGAGAGCAGTCAAGGATCGCCTTGTACAGCCACTCCAGGATGCATATATTAAACCCCACAAACTGTGAACCATCATCATCCTACAGGATGGATCGCCAGAAGAAGAAGAGTGGGTGGTATAAAAACGGTGATAACTCAGCAGACAGGAGGGAGCATGAAAACTTGGCTGAATGGTGCAGCAACAACAACCTCATACTCAATGTCACCATGACTTCAGGAAGGGAAAACCAGAGGTTTATTATTTTATTTTTTGGGATCAGAGGTGCAGATGGTCAGCAAATTTAAGTTCTTGGGAGTCACTATCTTGAAGGATCTCTCCTGGACCCAACACACTAATGGCATCGTGAAGAAAGCACGTCAGCTCTCTACTTCCTCAGGAGTTTACCGAGGTTTGGTATGACATCAGAAACCCTGGCAAATTTCTACAGATGTGTGGTGGAAAGTGTGCTGACCGGCTGCATCACAGACTGGTACTGGGACACCAATATCCCTGAGTGGAAAGCCCTTAAAAAGGTAGTGGACACATCCCAAGCAAAACCCTCCCCACCATCAAGAACATCAACAAGGAACGCTGCTGTCGGAGAGCAGCAGCAATCATCAAGGATCTACACCATCCAGCACACTTTCTCTTCTCACTGCTACCACCAGGAAAGAGGTAGAGGTGCCACAAGATTCGTACCATCAGGTTCAGTAGCAGCTGCTACCCTTCCACCATCAGACTCCTCAACAACAAACTCAATCAGGGACTCATTTAAGGATTCTTACTTTTGCACTTCATTGATTTTTTCAAATTCTCTCTGTATTGCACAGTCTGTTAACATTTCTTTATTTGTTTACATCTGTTCGCTGAGTAAGTACAGTATTTTTTGCATGATTACATATCACCATATACAGCACAGGACAGGCCAGTTTGGCCCAATAGTGATAATTCTGCCTCATCTGCAGTAAAATTAATCACGAGGTTGTATGTGATGTCATGTCATGTATGTATTCTGACAATAAATCTGAAATCTGAAACTTTTGTATCTAGTTATGGCAATAAAAAGATTAATTGAACAGTGGGATGAAGTGTGCAGGGACTGGGTTGGAATATTTTAGACCTACCATTCTGACTGGGCATAAGAGAAAACTGTAGGTGAGGACATATTATGAGTCTGGTATAAAGGATGTGGTGTGGTGGTATTGAAATGGCTATCTTGAGGGAGACCTCTGCAATCATATAATGAACACAGTTGAGACCATCACACAAGCCATCGTATCTCCACTCTGTCGACTCTATCTTCAGCCCCTGCTGCCTCAGGAATGCCACCAACATATCAAAGGACACATCCCACCCCGGTTGTGCTCTCTACTCCCTCTGAAGATGCATACACTTGAAAATGTACACTTGTAGATTGAAGGACAGTTGAACAGACCTCATAAGTAAAAAATGATGCATGGCACTGTTTAACTGCACTTTTCTCCTTAACATTATCCCCTACACTTTTGTCCTTATTCTTGTTCTGCCTGTTGCACTATGTATTGGTTGATTGCCTGGATAACATGCTAAACCAACATTTTTTTGCTGTATCTTGTAACATATGATAACAGCCAATTCAATTTAATATTATGTATCTGGGATCACTTGTGTTTTTGTTTCCGTAACTGATAACTGCTGATAAACACCCTGCTCCTGAACACAGAAGGAGGTATAGCCTTTGCAAAGGGCCTGTGAGAGAAATTTGCAATGCAATGCAATTATTAAAGGAGAATTCAAGTCACAAGAAGGGGCAAGTGGATGGACCTATAAATCTGCTCTACTGGACAACTAATGTAGGCATGATAAGTTGAATGAGTCATGGAATTCTACTGCATGGAAACAAGCCCTTCAGTCCAAATTGTCCATGCTGAACAATCTGGTCCTATTCGCCTGCATTATAGAATGGCCTCCTTTGGTGTGAAAACTCCACTATAACTTTGCCCCAACCTCCTTTGAACTTAACACCCAAGAGGACACAGCTTATGCAATGCCTTAAAATAAATAATTTTGAAAAATCTATGATCAGTATTGGAAAAGATGCCTGTCTTTATTGGAACTGTGCACATGTAGAATATTTCCATGAAATTAGTGCATAATTTAGTGAAGGAAATGAGGCTGCCAGAACATTTACAATACTTTTACATTGCAAAAACAATTTTTTTCAAAAGGTTGACATCCTGAAAAAAAATGAGGGATTATGATAGACAACTTCAAGGTAACTACAATTATAATTCCAGATTTGCTGTATCTTGGAGAAACATTAAATTAACTTTGATTAGATTTATCATGTTTAATCACATAATGATGCCGACACATTGTGTTAGTTCAACTGACCTAAAAAAATTGCCGCTGATTTTCATTGTACTCAGCATCTGATGCCTTTCTGTCAGTGTCCAACAATAGCTGGCCAGCATTGATGGATTCCAGTTGCCCTGATACCGATTTTCTAAGGTCGCAATGTTCTGGTGAAGCCTTTCACCATGTTCGTCACTGACTGCACCCAGATCAGCAGGGAAGACGTCCAAGCGCTAATGCAGAAAATAAATTTTCAATGACATGTTGCACTTCTGGTTTTGTATGCTTGAAGTAGACTTAAAATATGAAAGGAAATCACAAAAATAGGTTACTGTATATAAGTTGAGTAGTGAAACCCGAAAAAATCTCTTAAAAAGGGGGCGTCGACTTACACGTTGGATATACCTTTGAGACCTTAAATTCACCAAAAAAAGACAGATTGATGAGTAAATAGATGCTGGATGTACCACCCCACCGTCGGCACCGCCACTCCCTGACACCTCCCCACCACTGGGCACCACCATAACTACTCCTACCTGAGACCCTGAGGCCGCCATCATTGCTCCTGCTTGGTAGGCCAAGGTTCCTGCTCCCTCCAGGTGCACAATGTCATCACTCCAGCTCAATGGGCAGTTGCTGTTGCTGCATTGTAGGCCAAATTTCTTTTTTAACAAACTTAATTTTACAACTTTGTTACTTGCGATTGGGTTTTTAAAATTTTTTTTGGGGTTGTTATTGGGAGGCCCGGACAGCCCGAAAAATGGGGCTGGTCTTGTACGCCGGATATAACATAAATCCATTAAAATGAAGCAAAAAAGTCGGGGGGGGGGGTTCGACCTATCTGCCGGTTGACATACACCAAAATGTACGGTGTATCCAAAAAAGGGTAGGTGACAGGAATATGGTAAGTTGATTTTCATGATCATCAGCCTAAAATCCATAAAATACATCCAAAAGTTTTCAGGAAGCAAAACCTTCATTTTTCATTGTTATTGTGGGATTATGGCTAGTAGATTGATTATTTAAGGCAGAGATTGATAGATTCTTGATTAGCCATGGCATCAAAGGTTATGAGGAGAAGGCCAGTCAGTGGGGCTGAGTGGGAGAAGGGATCAGCTCATGAATGAATAGTGAGGCAGACTCGGTGGGCTGAATGGCCTATTTCTGCTTCTGTTTCTCATGGTCTCAATCACACAACCTTCAAGCCACAGCTTGAAAGATACGAAAGATACAACGAGCCCCAAATGCACCCATGCTTTTTCTCCTCCATTTGTTTCTCAAGGATCATTTAAATGTATGGCCATTGAGGCATTATTGAATGGTTACTCATCAGATATTAATAGTGTGCTGTCCTGAATGGAAGACTTTGATGTGAGATGATTTCTTTATACAAAATCCTTTGTAAATCACATTCTTAGCCCAATGGAATTGCACTGCAGAAATTACTTCAATAATGCAGTGTAAATAGGTTATATGATTTGCTTCCAGGCTCAGCACTGCCCTGTATACAAATAGCTTCAGTTCATTGACTACGTGCCACAGCTTTAAAACAGGAATTTTGCACCACTTTTTAGACACAACTCAACACTTCATCTCCCATGCATCGGGTATGGAACTCCTTCTCTCCAGATGGACATGTTTATTTTATACACCAAACATCCCACTGGCTTTTTTTAAAATTTTTTTTATTTTTCACACTATAAACCATACTGACCAAAATACATACAGACATTTTTTCTCTTGAATATATACAGTGTCATTTTCTCCCCTTTTTCCCCCCTCTCTTCCCTCCCTCCCTCACCCCACCTTCCCATTTATTTCAAGTTCAATCTATAAGATACATTAAACCCGTTAAACAATGTCGTCACTTAATAAAAATAAACAGAAATTTTTATCTTTTACTTTTATATACTGAGTCAGTTCATTTCGTTGTCTTCTCCTTCTGTCATTTTAGGTGGTTGAGGTTCATGATAGGATTTCTCTATTGTATTTCATGTATGGTTCCCATATTTGTTTGAATACTGTGATGTTATTTCTTAAATTATATGTTATTTTTTCTAATGGAATACATTTATTCATTCCTATGTACCATTGTTGTATTCTCAAGTTGTCTTCTAATTTCCAGGTTGACATAATACATTTTTTTGCTACAGCTAAGGCTATCATAATAAATCTTTATTGTGCTCCATCTAAATCAAGTCCAAATTCTTTATTTTTTATATTACTTAGAAGGAAGATCTCTGGGTTTTTTGGTATATTGCTTTTTGTGATTTTATTTAATATCTGGTTTAGATCTTCCCAAAATTTTTTCACTTTCTCACATGTCCAAATTGCATGTATTGTTGTTCCCGTTTCCTTTTTACAGCAAAAACATCTATCTGATACTGTTGGGTCCCAATTATTTAACTTCTGAGGTGTGATGTATAGCCTGTGTATCCAGTTATATTGTATCATGCGTAATCTCATGTTTATTGTATTTCTCATAGTTCCGGAGCATAGCTTTTCCCATGTTTCATTCTTTATCTTTATGTTTAGATCTTGTTCCTATTTTTGTTTAGGTTTACGGTTAGTTTCCTCGTTCTCCTTTTCTTGCAGTTTGATGTAAATGTTTGTTATAAATTTTTAAATTATCATTGTGTCTGTAATCACATATTCAAAATTGTTTCCTTCTGATAACCTCAGACTGTTTCCCAATTTGTCCTTCAAGTAGGTTTTCAGTTGGTGGTATGCAAACATTGTATCGTGAGTTATATTATATTTCTCCTTCATTTGTTCAAAAGATAATAATTTATTTCCCGAAAAACAATTTTCTATTCTTTTGATCCCTTTTCTCTCCCATTCTCTGAAGGAAAGGTTATTTATTGTAAAAGGGATTAGTTGATTTTGTGTCAATATTAATTTAGGTAGTTGATAATTTATTTTATTCCTTTCTACATGAATCTTCTTCCAAATGTTGAGCAGATGGTGCAATACTGGTGAATTCCTACTTTGCACCAATTTATCATCCCACTTGTATAGTATATGTTCAGGTATCTTCTTCCCTATTTTATCTAGTTCTAATCTGGTCCAATCTGGTTTTTCCCTTGTTTGATAAAAATCTGATAGGTATCTTAATTGTGCTGCTCTATAATAATTCTTAAAGTTTGGTAGTTGTAAACCTCCTTGTTTGTACCATTCTGTTAATTTATCTAGTGCTATCTTCGGTTTCCCCCCTTTCCATAAGAATTTCCTTATTATTTTCTTTAGCTCCTTGAAGAATTTCTCTGTTAGGTGAATTGGTATTGATTGAAATAGGTATTGTATCCTTGGGAAGATGTTCATTTTAACACAGTTTATCCTTCCTATCAGTGTTAGTGGTAAGTCTTTCCAGTGCTCTAAGTCGTCTTGTAATTTTTTCATTAATGGCTGATAATTTAGTTTATATAGATGGCCAAGATGATTATTTAGTTGTATACCTAGGTATTGAATTGCTTGTGTTTGCCATCTAAATGGTGATTTTTTCTTAAACGTTGTGAAATCCGCATTATTCATTGGCATTGCTTCACTTTTATTTGCGTTGATCTTGTACCTCGATACTTCTCCATATTCCTTCAATTTCTTATGTAATTCTTTTATTGATATTTCTGGTTCTGTTAAGTATATCATAACGTCATCTGCAAATAGACTGATTTTATATTCCTTCTCTTTTATTTTTATCCCTCTTATTTTATTGTGATAATGAAGACAAAACAGAAATATTATGAGGTAGGAGAAAAAAAACGCACAAAATACTAGTGTGGCAGCTTAAGACAGAACAAACTAAAAGAACGGTATTGGCATCAAGGAAAAAGGACAAACAAATTACATATAACCCAACGGAGATCAACGAAAACTTCAGGGAATTCTACGAACAACTATATCAAACTGAAAATGAAGGGAAAGAAGACAAAATAGATGAATTTCTAACTAAAATTGAACTACTGAAATTACAAACAGAGGAGCAAAATAAATTAATAAAACCATTTGAAATAGAAGAAATACAGGAAATATTTTTAAAAAACTACTGAACAATAAAACACCGGGAGAGGATGGACTCCCAATAGAATTCTATAAAACATTTAAAGACTTATTAATTCCTCCTCTCCTGGAAGTAATGAACCAGATTTGAAAAACACAAAATATACCAGATTAATGCAAAACAGCAATAATTACAGTTATACCAAAGACGGGGGAAAGATCCACTAACACCAGCATCGTATAGATCAATATCTCTACTTAACACAGATTATAAGATAATAGCTAAACTATTAGCAAACAGATTGGCCGACTGTGTACCAAAAATAGTAAAACTAGACCAAACTGGATTTATTAAAAAAAGATGAACAATGGACAATATCTGTAAATTCATTAACTTAATCCATGCAGTACAAGGAAAAAAAAAACTCCAACAGTAGCGGTTGCTTTAGACGCAGAGAAAGCCTTTGACAGAGTAGAATGGAATTATTTATTCAAAGTACTACAAAAATTCAACCTACCAGAGAAATATATTAATTGGATTAAAGCATTATACAAGGGACCAATGGCGAAAGTGACAGTAAATGGATATATATCAAAACAATTTAACTTAAGCAAATCAACAAGGCAGGGATGTCCACTATCTCCCTCACTATTCGCCTTAGCTATAGAACCACTAGCAGAATTGATAAGAACCCCTGGCTTTTCTTAATGGTTTTTATTCTATAGTCGGGTGCTGTTTTATGAAGCTTGTCATTATGCAGCTGGCATTGTAGGTTTAAGCTCATTGTCCAGTTCCTCATTTACTTGTAATGTTGGGAGACACAAGATACCCCTCAAAGTTTTCCAAAACTTACTCCATGTCTTGGACTGATACAAACAATTGTGACCAGACCCGGGTTCGAGTCCCACGCTGTCTGTCAGGAGTTTGTACGTCCTCCCCATGTCTGTGTTGGTTTTCTCTGGGGGCTCCGGTTTCCTTCCATCATTCAAAATGTTCTGGGGGTGTAGGTTAATTGGGTGGCATGGATTTGTGGGCCAAAATAGCCTGTTACCATGCTGTATGTCTACACATTAAATTAAATTAAAACGAATTGAAGATAATCATAGCTGTTTAATTGAGTTTGGAGGTTAACTAGTAAAATATTGATTACAGGTGCATTGTTCCCTGCAAGTGGCAACTCAGGATGACAGGATGGTGAAGAAGGCATTTGGCATACTTACTTTCATTGAGCAGTGCAAAAGTTGGAACATCATGACACCATCCAAGTGGATGGTGTGATTGCACTTGGAGGACTGTGCGCCCTTCTGGTTTCCTAGCTATAGGAAGGATGGCAATAAAGTGGAAAGGATGAATAAAAGATTCACCATGGTGTTACTGGATGTTGGGGCTTAAGTTATAAGGAGAGGCTGAGGACTGACCTTGTAATTTAAGTTTGTTATCATCTGATTGTATACATACACAACACAACGAAACAGCATCTCTCCAGACCACAGTGCGCCCACACAATACACTGTACATAATGATGATCACTTAAATAACTATATATACATATAGATATTATACACACACACATATATATATATATATAGAGAGAGAGAGAGAGAGAGAGAGAGAGAGGTATTTTTGAGCAGCATGGAAACAGTGAATGCTCAATCTTGTCCAGGGAGTGATGATTCTAGTTGATGCACCATCGATAATCACGAAAGATTGAAGTTCTGAAACTGACAGAACTGGAACAGCCAACAACCTCATTGACTGATCAAAGCAGAGTGGAAATGGGAGCATACAAAGGGCTATGGCTTGGATCAGTCTTGGGAGGCATGTCCAGCCAGCAGCAGGCAATCATAGCATAATGGTGGTTTACCACATTCACCCCTCCTGTAGGGTGAGAAGAAAAAGAGGATGTGACAGATATATACATTTTACAGATTAAGTCTGCCAGGGAGTCTCATTTGCCACAGCAAACGACGTGGTGATGATTGGGGTGCTGCCGTAGCATCCTGAGCAGCTTGTGGGGTTGGCCTTTCATCACTGGTTACAATTTGTTGAGGGGGGGGAACAAGTGAGGGGTAAGGGAGCGTGGTGCTGGTATATCATGGGTGACAACACTAGCCAGGGGTGGAGAGTGGTCTGCTGCAGGCTCAGGGACCCCTAAGGTAGCAGTAGGAGGAAGTATCTGTTGATGGTCAGTGGTAATCAGATCCCGGGTCGAGACCGTGTCCTTGCGCCCATCAGGGAAGACAACATCGGCATACTGGGGGTTAGATGGAGGAGGCAGACCCTCTCAACCAGTGGATCAGTCTTAGATTGCCTGGCATGCTTCCAAAGCAGGATCGGTCCTGGGAAGGTTAGCAGGTGGGCAGTGTAGTCCCTGATGCAGACTTCCTAGTGAAAGCAAACATCCGTTCATGAGGCATATTGTTAGTGTCCGTACATAAAAGTGGAGTGGAGTGCGTCTGGGAGGACTTCTTTCCATTGGGAGATGGGGAAGCCCTGTGACCTCAGTGCCAGGAGGATGGTTTTCCAGACTGTGCCATTCTCCCTTTCCATTTGCCCATTCCCTTTAGTGTTGTAGCTGGTGGTCCTGCTCATAGCAATGCCCCAGGCCAGCAAGTACTTCCACGGCTCATCACTCATGAATGAGGTCCCCCGGTTGCTTTGGATAAAGCCAGGGTACCCAAAGATCATGCGGAGGGCCTTGATAACTGTGGCTGTGGTCATGACCAGGCATGGGATGGCGAAAGGGAAATGGGAGTATTTGTCGATGATTGTTAGTAAGTAGACATTCCGGTTTGAGGAGGGGAGGGACCCCTTGAAATCAATGCTTAGGCGCTTGAATGGGCAGATAGCTTTGATCAGGTGCGCCTAGTTCAGTCGGTAGAATTGCAGTTTGCATTCGGCACAGACCTGGCAGTTTATAGTCATTGTTTGGACTTCCTTAACAGAGCATGATAGATTCTGAGCTTTGATAAAATGCAAAAACCTAGTCACTCTGAGGTGACAAAGGTTATTGAGGGTTTGCAGTCTGGCCACTGGCACAAGTCCCATGGGATAGAGCGCCTGGGGGTTTCGTAATGTTGCCAGGCCAGTAAAGGATGTCGTAGTTGTGTGGACAGTTCGATTCTCCACCTGACAATCTTATCGTTCTTGATTTTGCCCCTCTGCTTATTATTAAGCATGAATGTGACTGCTCACTGCTCCGAGAGGAGAGTGAATTGTTTTTCGGTGAGGTAATGCCTCTACTGGTGTACTGCCTCCATGATGGCCTGGGCCTCCTTCTCGACAGAGAAGTGGTGAAATTCAGGGTCCTGAAGGGTGAATGAGAAAAAGGCAACAGGTCTGCCCACTTGGTTGAATGTGGCAGCCCTGGCAAAGTCGGACACATTGCTCTCCACTTGGAATGTTGTCCAAATGGTCTCGGGAGGTGTGTCCAGCTGGCAGCAGCCAATCATAGAGTAACAGTAGTTTACCACTCTAGAATTTTGATTTTTAAAAAAAATTAGACATACCACACTGTAACAGGCCAATTCGGCCCATGAGTCCGTGCCACCCAATTTACATCCGGTTAACCTACACCCCAGTATGTTTTGAAGGGTGGGAGGAAGCCAGAGCCCCTGGAGGAACCCACGCAGACACTGGGAGAACATACAAACTCCTTACAGACAGCATGGGGTTCGAACCCCCGGTCTGGACCCGATCACTGGTGCTGTAAAGGCCTTGTGCTAACCACTACATCAACCATGCCACTGTTAAGGTGAGAGGGAGAGTATAAGAGGGACCTGAGAGGTGACTTTTTCTTTCTTTTTAAAATATTTTTATTGTTTAACAAAAACCATTTATACAAAGTATATTAATGATAACATAAATCAAATCATATCATATACAAATCATATATCAATTGTAAATTTGAAGCAAATCATAATTATAACACAACTTATTCCATTCAGGACATCGAATTCTATGATTATAATAATTAAATAATTAAATCATAACTTGTACTATATCCAAAAATAACATTGAATACAAAATTATGCAAATAAAACACATAGGATTCCCTTATATAAGATTTTTTATACTTCTGTGATATGATCTTGTTGTTCTGTGATAGTTAAACCCCACTTTACTTATTAGTAAAAAGGGAAAATAAGACTTTCCACAGATCTGGAACAAACTGCTGGAGGAAGCTGTGGAAGCAGGTACAATTGTAACTTTGAAAAGACACTTGGTCAGATACATGAGCAAGAAGGGTTTCGAGGGATATGGGGCAAACCCAGAATACTAACTTGATCAGCATGGACTAGATGGGCTGAAGGTTCTTTTCGGTGCTGCACTGTTCCATGACTCTAAAGCCTAAATGTATGGAGGCTTTCGAGAGGAGGCAGAAGAGGATGTTGCCTGATTAGACAGGATTAGCTGGATTGTTTTCTGTGGAGTGTCAGAGGTTGTTAATTACAGTAGAGAAAAAGGTAACCTGTCTGTAGATTTTGTGTGGGAGATGTGAGGTCTGTTTTCCCATGGAGAAGGTTTTTAATGAAGCAGAATGGGAGTGAGAGATGACATAGCAGAATTTAAATAACTTTAGAATTTAATATGACTTTTCTAAATCTTACCACAGTTTTTATATTCAAATTGGAAGCTTGTTTTAAAAAAAATCTTTCATGTGACTTGTTAACTCAAAGAGGTACTTAAAATAGTTCCCAGATATTGAAAAATCCTTCCAATGCTTTAGTAATTTAAAGATCCTTGAGGATGTTTTAACATCATTTAGGCTGAGTCTGGGGAAGTGACACATCCTTGTTGGGCCTTTTCATTGCTACATTGATACTTTACTAGCCCGGTGGTGCCTGGGTTGTAACTGCAGTATGTTTTAAAAATAGTCTCAGGTATTAAAAGTGAAAATTTGCTTGGCTGGCTTATTCTGTAACGTGGTACAACTTGAACATCATTAGACACCTTCAGGTGGCCAAATCCCCCGATGTAAAGACGCATATTATGCCCATATATGGCTGTCGGGAGAAAGCGCAGGAGGCGCCTGCAAGGTGAACTTTGTAACCCTCCTCTGGGAGTGATAATCGCTGCAGCACTAGGGTCCCCCCCAGCACCTGAATGCAGCCGCCTGAAAACGGCTGATGATGGGATGACAATCAGCTGGTGAGCGCCCGACAGCCCCCTCCCCGCTGCCCCTGTCCACCAGCGCAGGACATCAGGGCAGGGGGAGCCGGTGCGGATTGTCAGAGCTGGGGCAGCTGGTGCGGGCTGTAGGGGTTTGAGTGGCTGGCGCAGGCTGTAGTGGTTGGAGCAGCCGATGTGGGCTGTAGGGGTCAGGGCAGCCGGTGTGGGTTGTAGTGGTTGGAGCAGCCGGTGCAGGCTGTAGGGGTTGGGAGCAGCTGGCACGGACTGTCGGTGCTGGGGCGGGCGGCGCGGGCTGTCAATACTGGGGCGGCTGGCGCGGGCCGTCCCCATACTGATCCCACTTATGAGGGATGGATTAATTTGTTGCTTTCTAATGCAGGCACCGAGCACCAAATGTTTGTTGATAATTTGCCCATAGCCACGCCAAACCTTGTGCTCAGAGAGCAATCAGACCAGCAGAGAGTTTGAACTAGCAGAGGTATCAGGAGAAATATATAACCACTCAGGTCTTGGTGGTGCAGAACAATTTACACATGAACCAGTTAGCAAAAGACATCAGGTGGCAAATAAAAACCCATGGAGTTTGTCAGAGAGAAATGCAAACAACAAATATAATTAATATCTAAAACAGTACAGCACAGGAACTGCCCGCTTGCCCACAATGTCTGCACCAAACATTATCCCCCAATTAAACTAGCCCCATGTTGGTCCCCACACTGATCCCACTGCCCCATGCTCTCCCCACAGCCCTGTATCAGTCCCAACACTGTCGGGCAGCCGGCGCGAGATGCTGAGGCGGCTGACGCGGGCAGAGCAGTGGGATCAATGTGGGACCGACATGGGGCTATGGGGAGAGAACAGAGCAGTGGGATCAGTGTGGGGACCAACATGGGGCTAGTTTAATTGGGGGATAATGTTTGGTGCAGACATTGTGGACTGCACCGGCCGTTCCAACCACTACAACCCACGCTGGCCACCTCAGCACTGACAGCCCGCTGCCCCAACCCTGACAGCCCGAAGGGACAGGAGCCAGAGTGCACTCTGAGGTGCCTCCCGTTCAGCTGTCCCTTTCAGATGGCCAGTGCTGTGCTTTTAGCGCTGCTATCTGAACAGCAATTCACAGGTCCGCTTCAGCTCCTGCAGGTGTATTCTTAGCGGAAAATGCACCTGAAGAAGCCTTTTGCCTCTGGTCTTTTGCCAATATCTCTGATAGCATGATTAATATCAAAAGATAAGATCAACAATTGTCTTGGGAGTGAAAACTAGCTTGCGTAAGACTCATTTTTGCTGCAGTCTTATATTAGTTTCAGCTGTAGTAAAACATGAACGTCTGTAGACACTGTGATTGAAGTAAAAACACAACGCTGGAGAAACTCAGCAGATCAAACAGGGTACTTTATGCAGCAAAGATAATGATACATAACCAACATTTTGAGCTTGAGCCCTTCATTAAAGTATGAGCAAAATGTAGACAGGCACCTGAATATGTATCATGAGGCCTTTTCACATTTGCATCCCACTAAATTGGCCATTCAGTGTCCTCGGATAGGAATGGCTCTTTTGCTGTTCACACTTGACCACTCCTAAATGCATGCGTTCACACTTGCAAGAAGTCATCCCTGGATTAGGAGTGTTCCACATTCTACTGGAACACATGACGCATCGAGTGACGGTGGGCCTGCCCTCAATCCTGATCAATGTATCATGACCTTATATTTGAACAAAATTAATCATGCCTAATTATAACATAATTAAGCTTTATGTACAGCCCAGTATGAGCCCTTCAGCCCTCGTTGTTGTTGTGTCAATTTATATAAACCTTTATAAGGGACCAGGGGAAAGTGCTAGAATAAATAGCAATCATGGACAATTTTTAAACAGCATGGGAAAGTTGGTAGCACTATAGCGTACAATTTATAAATACCGTGGGAAAAAGCGATGGTGGACTTTCCCTCCCAGAATGCCACTTGGCATGTATGTCTGGCTGCATGTATGGAGAATTCATGGAGGGGTTTCTCTGCTGCATGGCATTCTGGGAAGTCAGGTCTGCCATTGCTTTTTCCTACAGTCTTTATAAATTGTTTGCTATAGCACTATCAACTTTCCCACACTGTTTAAAAATTGTCCATTATTGCTATTTATTGGTATTTATTTCCTCTCTCTCTCTTCTCCTGCTGTGACTTCTCCACAGCAAAGTTTACACTTCATTTTAACCTTTTCTTCCTTCCACTTCCTGCACTCAAGCAAAAACTTGGGTCATTTCAATCTCACAATGCAATTACCCATTTCACACTTGCCTGATAGCAAAGCCAGGCATTGTACTAGGGGTCCAAGCTGTCAATCCCCGACATGAGATGACATCATCTAACACCAGCGTCAAGCTGATTTTGCTTTCACACTAGGCACTTTAAAGGCTGATTGGTGTTTTATTCCTGGGATCACTTGCAAGTGTGAAAGGGGCTATTATCTTTGCTATTAAAGTCCACTGTTTGTCCTACTGAGTTTCTCCAGCATTGTGTTTTTAGTCTCAACTTCACTGTCCTCCCTTCCCTTTTGCACATATTTTTATCTCTGATTGTGGTCTCTGGCTCATTCAGTCTTTACTCCTTTGTCTTTTGCTGCCCATGCTCTATAGATAAAATGCCCTCAACTTAAACCCACTTTATTCTTGCCTGATTTTGAACAATAGTTCGACTAGAGTTGGGGGCCAACATGTGCTATTGTAAGAACTCAATTGGTACAGATAGATGAACAGAAATGGAGTAAGGTTTTTTGATGGGTGGTAGATGTGGAAAGACTTTTGAGAAAATCCCATATAACCGATTTAGCAGTAATTTAGAATATAGAAGCTTATGCAACAATTGAAATACTTAAGAAGCACTTAGATTATTGAATGAACAGGCAAAGAATGTGGGGGAGGGGGGGGGTGGGGTAAAGACTGTGTCCTGGAGTTGTTTAAGTTGGTATTGTCGTTGGCACAGACCTCACCCTGTTCTATACTACTCTTGGATACTGTTAAATGAGTAATGGCAAATTGAGAAAACCATTGGATATCAGATAAGTTGAAAAGTATGATGGAGGTTAATGTTGGGACTATGGCTTTTCTTGTGTTATATAGATTGTTGGGATGGAGTAGGGAGTAAGAGTTTAGACATGTAGACCACGTGAATCTTGGCAACCTTGCAAAAGGCCAGTGAATTGCAGGTACATTGTGATGAATTGAAAAACTGAGCAACCATATGATCAATTCAGTTTGACGTGGAAACATGTGAAGTGTTGAACTTCATCATGGAATCCATGTTAAACTATATTGATGGGTTAGGATAACCCATGAATGGTGAGTCATGAAGGATCCACAGATTCATAGATCCATCTTAAGGCAATTAGGAAAGAATATGGGAGCCTTGGATTTGTAAATAATGACAAACCTGTGAAACTATGTATGAAGATAGGCAGCAGGAAACATGTTATGAGTTTAGAATGCGGATGGCAGAAGTTTACGGTGTGATGTATTATTTGGGAATGTTTTTGGGAGATCATTTGGTAAAATTAGAGTAGGTAACATACACACACTTTAAAACAGATCTTATTTGAAATACTGAAGTATTCATATTCGGTTACTTTACAGAAACTATGGAAAATGCTATGCACATTTCACAAGTAAGTGCTAATTGAAGTGATGTCATGAAATGAATGGACTATTGTCTTGGAAGAACAACCAGAGCCAGGTTGTCTGTTTTGAACCTTTTTGCAAGGCTTTTGACCTCTCTGCAAAGTGCTCACTCAGAGGTCATTGAGATGGGAGCAGAAGATTAACTCCTATGGTTTGCTGGAGAAGGTCGGGGGCTTTAGCAAGTGAGAGAGAGAAGGACGTGCTGTTGGCAGTTTGAATTTCAGATATAGAGAGAGACAGAAGGGAGTCTTTGACTGTGTGTGACAAGCCAGGAGAAGCGTTTTGGAACTGAAACAGAAGCTCCAGAGTGCTGGATGGCTGGAAGTGTTATCCTTCTGATGTTTCTCTTGGAGCAGAAAGGAACTCTGTCATAACCTGAAAGAAAGAGGTTATCATCTGGAGAACCCTGATGGGGCACGTTTCACCAGCAAGACATTGAGGTGACTAATGGTAGTACCTCTGTTGTGGAAATCCTGGAACAACAAATCTCTCTCTGCAAACCCTACAAGAATCTTCCTGAGTGGTAAACATTTACCTTTCGAGCACCAAAGCCTGGTGAACTTTATACATGTTAAATTCTGTGCTCAGTATAAGAATTGCCTGCAACCAGAGAACTTGGAAGAATGAGAAGTGAGATTCAACTGTGAACCAAATAACTTTCTTAAATTTACACACACATTGCATACATGTGCACTTAGAATTAGAAGGGGGTTAAGTTGGGTTAGTTAAGTTAATAGTGATAAGTTAAAGTTTGATTCTGTTTTCATCATGTTTAAAGATAATTAAAAACAACTTTTGTTTAAGTAACTACTTGTCATGGTTAATATCTATTGCTGCTGGGTTTTGGGGTACTTTGGGCTCGTATCAACGGGAACAATACTGAGAATGAGGCATGTCTGTCCTGTGAGGATATCTGAGGTTAAGGGGAGGTCTCATGAAAGTTTCAAGTTGTGAAGGTTTCTAATTGAGTGTGGAAAAAATAACCAAGCTGTAGTTTTGCAATAGTTAACAAGAAAACTGTAGGAGGAATGAGCAGGTGTGGGAAGAGTAGCTGATGGTTTCGAATGAGCACGTCCACTCTATTCCACTCAACCCAAGTCTTGATTGTTGAAGCTCTGGGGCAGGGGGTGTCAAACTCAAATTCACGGAGGGCCAAAATTAAAAACTTGGACTAACTCGAGGGCCGAACTAAATATTTACTGAAAATTTTAAACAACATCTGCATGTTTTCTCTTCTTTCAACATATGTAATGTTAAACTTTTTCTTATTAAAATAAATGTTTAATAATAATTTTGGATAAACTCTTTCCAGAAGCATTAACAAATGAGAAATAAAATATTCAATAAATAATATTTCTCTATAGAGGATTTGTCAAATGTTGCTAGTGTGCTGTCGAATAGTAAAATCTGAGGGCTATTGAGAATGTGGGAGAATAACATGATTCCTGAAACAATCAAATGGGTGACTGACTGTGGGCATGAACTCTAGCAGGGTTATTTGCCATGCCCTTTTTCCATTGGTACAGATATCCTTTGATTTACACACTTTTCAAGTTTTATGCCTAATGAGCTTGTATCCAGGTGCAGGACCATTTTTAACCAGGAATATATTTATCACTGTGACATGAAACTATTGGAAGATCGTTTTATCCTGAGATTAAAGTTCATAATACTTACTCAGGCTTGTGTACGGGAGGGCAGGGTTTGCAGGCGATCGGGTTGGACAACGACAGTGCGGGGGCATCGGCTCTCGCTGCAGGGCGGCATCTCGGCGGATCAGCGGCCCCGTCACCGTGAGTCGCGGATTGGCCTGAGGCAGGGAGGGGGAGTGGGCAACGGTCCTGGCGAGGTCAGGCCCGAGGCCTCCGGTTCCGGGCGCTGGGAAGCGGCCTTGGCTTCCCCTGACACCGGCCAGGCCCCAAAACCAGAGTCCACGGTGAGACCCTGCAACGTAAGCAGAAGAGGTGGGGGCGATTAGCAGGCTGACGCCAATGCATTCTGGGATTTGTTGTATTACTGTGCATGCGCTATACTGGCACGGCAGCCAGCGGGCAACCTCTAATACATTTTTGAAATGATCTTGCAGGCCAAATATAATTATATCACGGGCCAAATTTGGCCAGAGTTTGACATGTGTGCTCTGGGGCATGGTGAGAACAGAAGGCATGTGAAAATGACCTTTTCACACTCAGCAGAAGATACCTACAATATCTGGCAAATCTACCCCACTGGTCTCCCTTGTAACCAAAAATCAGGCAATCATTAATAGGCAAGGGCCAATAAACTCAGAATCCTAGGAATAGAAATGTTTTTTTGGTCTGTTAAATGGAGTTATGTGCAAGTATTAAATCTGAACTTTGATCTTAGGAGCCAAATCTTAGAAGCCATTTAATACATGCACATAACTCCATTTAAATGACAAAAAAAAAAAAAAATTCTATTGTGGGTATCTTCTGCTGGGTGTGAACTGGATATTTTCACATACCTTCTGTTCCCACCATGCCCCAGAGCTTCAACAATCAGGATCTGGGTTGAGTGGAATAGAGGGAACACGCTCATTTAAAGCTGTCAGCTTCTCTTCCCATGCCTGCTCACTCTCCCATCACAGCAGTTTCTGTAACCTTCTCTCTCCCACAGTTTCTGCTTATTTCTAACTTCCAGAAATGTCAGTTTCCAATCAAGAATGGAACTCTGTTGAATGAAAGTCAGAAATATTAGAATTTTTTTCTTCAACTAGGAAAGAGTGAATAGAAGAACTTTTTCTTAAAGAAAAAGAAGAAGACACAAACACTGGTACAGACACAGAAGAAGAGGAGGAAGATTTTCACAGGGAAAAGGAAGGTAAAACAGATGGGCAGAATATAGATAAAGCCTTTTTTGAAGAACAAATGAGGTCACTAAAAGAATGGTCATCATTAGAATTTAATATAATTAAAAGAAAAATGAAAAGAGCAGAAGATAAAATGCAAAGTTTAAAACTGGTCATGACAGAAATAGGGAAAAGAGTAGAAAATGTGGAGGAATGGGAAACTGCTGTAGAAATGGAAGTAAATGATTTAAGAGAAAAATTGGAAGAAAGTGACAAAAAAATTAAAGAGACACAAGAGTTGTTATCACAGAAAATTGATATGTTGGAAAACTACAGTAGGCGAAACAACATAAAAATTGTGAGCCTCAAGGATGATGAAGAAGGCTCAGACATGAAGGAATTTATAAACGGATGGATCCCGAAGGTTTTGGGAATGACAGAATTGCATGAAGAAATGGAAATAGAAAGGGCACAGAGAGCACTAGCACTGAAACCGCAGTCACATCAAAACCCAAGATCCATCATTGTAAAATTTTTAAGATATATAACAATAGAAAATATACTGGAGTGGGCAAGGAATAAAGTTAGAGAAGATAATAAGCCGTTGGAATATAAGGTACAAAAAATATTTTTTTACCCGGATATAAGTTTTGAAAAAGAAGGAATTTAATACGGCGAAAACAATTTTATGGAAAAAAGGTTATAAATTCATGTTAAGACATCCAGCTGTACTTAAAGTATTTATACCTGGGGACCAAAGCAGGCTGTTCTCGGATCCGGAGAAAGCACAAGAATTCGCAGATTGTTTGCAGGATAGAAGAAGAAATGAAGAGGTGTAACAAGAAAGAAGACCAGCAATAAAGTATACATAAAGATGTAATAATATAAAGTAAAAATAATGTATATGTAAAGATCTAAAGATGGAAAAGAGAAGGGAAGGGAAGGAAGGAAGGGGGGGGAAGAGAGAGCTTTGTTATATGTATTAAAAAAAAAGTGTTTTCTGGGGGGGCTGCGGGGGGAGAGAATAACTGTCACTGTGAAATCAGTTGATGTGAGCAAGATCGCAAAGCAAATGAAAAGGGGAGTGTGGTTGCCTGGCAAGGGATAAGGGGCAACTCAGAGAGGGGGGGGCATTTGGGGTTAAGGTGTTATTGGGTGTGGGGATTGTTGGAGTATTTTATCTTTTAAATGTGTTGTCATACATTGAGTTTAAAAAGGAGAAACAAAATACAAAAATGTGGGAAAAAAGGGGATGGAGATGGCATGGAAGCGGAAAAGAGGTGTAAATAAGATATAAGATGGCCACGTTGAACTATATGACTATAAAAATTAATGAAATACATAACAAAATTAAAAGGAAGAGGCTATTAAATTTACTGAAAAAAGAAAAAATAGACATAGCATTTGTGCAGGAAATGCATCTAACTGAAGTGGAACATAACAAATTAAAGAGAGACTGGGTAGGACACGTAGCGGCAGCATCATATAATTTAAAAGCTAGAGGTGTAGCCATATTAATTAATAAAAATGTACCTATCAAGATAGAGGAGGAAATAACAGATCCAGCAGGGAGGGATGTAATGATAAAGTATCAGATATACTCAGAATTTTGGAATTTGATCAATTTATATGCGCCTAACGAGGAGGATCAAAAGTTTATGCAAGACTTTTTTTTGAAGATTGCAGACGCACAAGGAAATATATTGATAGAGGGGATTTTAACCTTAATTTGGATCCAATGTTGGATAAAACTGGACAAAAGACTAGCAAAAAGAATAAAGTAGCCAAATTTGTTCTTAAATCAATGCAGGAAATGAAACATGTGGATATATGGAGGAGACAACACCAAAAAGAAAAGGAATATTCATATTACTCGAGTAGGCATAAAGCTATGTATATTTAATGAGAAATGTTTGTACATATTTTGGTTGATATGGTTCATAGTGTGAGAAATAAAAAAAGATTCCAACCAAAAAAATTACAAAAAGCTCATTAGATGTGAATTATTAATAGTCTCTGTATTCCGATTAATTCTCCATGTCGTTACATACCATTGATATCTTTCTCTTTGGCTTGGCTTCGCGGACGAAGATTTATGGAGGGGGTAAAAAGTCCACGTCAGCTGCAGGCTCGTTTGTGGCTGACAAGTCCGATGCGGGACAGGCAGACACGATTGCAGCGGTTGCAAGGGAAAATTGGTTGGTTGGGGTTGGGTGTTGGGTTTTTCCTCCTTTGCCTTTTGTCAGTGAGGTGGGCTCTGCGGTCTTCTTCAAAGGAGGTTGCTGCCCGCCAAACTGTGAGGTGCCAAGATGCACGGTTTGAGGCGTTATCAGCCCACTGGCTGTGGTCAATGTGGCAGGCACCAAGAGATTTCTTTAGGCAGTCCTTGTACCTTTTCTTTGGTGCACCTCTGTCACGGTGGCCAGTGGAGAGCTCGCCATATAACAGGATCTTGGGAAGGCGATGGTCCTCCATTCTGGAGACGTGACCCATCCAGCGCAGCTGGATCTTCAGCAGCGTGGACTCGATGCTGTCGACCTCTGCCATCTCGAGTACTTCAACGTTAGGGGTGTAAGCGCTCCAATGGATGTTGAGGATGGAGCGGAGACAACGCTGGTGGAAGCGTTCTAGGAGCCGTAGGTGGTGCCGGTAGATGACCCATGATTCGGAGCCGAACAGGAGTGAGGGTATGACAACGGCACTGTATACGCTTATCTTTGTGAGGTTTTTCAGTTGGTTGTTTTTCCAGACTCTTTTGTGTAGTCTTCCAAAGGCGCTATTTGCCTTGGCGAGTCTGTTGTCTATCTCATTGTCGATCCTTGCATCTGATGAAATGGTGCAGCCGAGATAGGTAAACTGGTTGACCGTTTTGAGTTTTGTGTGCCCGATGGAGATGTGGGGGGGCTGGTAGTCATGGTGGGGAGCTGGCTGATGGAGGACCATTGATATACAGCTGGAATAAAAATTCAAAATACAATAGACAAGAATAATAGGGCGTAATTGAAATTCTAATAGGCAGGGGTAAATTACTTAACAACGCACCAGATTTAAGCATAGATTGAAGTATACTACAATAAATAGAATATTTTTATCTGCTATTGTAGAGCTCGTCGAAAGAATCAAAGACTTGTTGATCCAAACCAAGGCTTTTATTAGCAAAAGACAGGAGCTCTTCACAGGTGGCTGACCAGTCCGGAATGATCCGACCTGGCTAGGGACACAACCCTTTAAGGCCCAGACAATAGGCGTGGCTTAGCTCTCAGCCAATCACTGTAAGCACAGTCTAGATACAGTAACTATATACACCACACATGTCAAACTCTGACCCGCGGGCCAAATTTGGCCCGCGATATAATTATATTTGGCCCGCAAGATCATATCAAAAATGTATTAGAGGTGGCCTGCTGGCCGCTGCGCCAGTATAGCGCATGCACAGTAACAGCTGTGTCCCAGGGTGAGAGAGAGAGAGAAAAATCCTGGTCCTTGAAAAGTAGTGGTGGGTGGTTTTATAAACACGCTGACGTGTCCTCCCGCCCACCCCCCCACCGCAGTGCGGCCTGGCCGGTGTCAGGGGAAGCCAAGGCCGCATTCCCAGTGCCCGGAACCCCAGTGGCACAGCGTTTCTTGGAGCTGCAGATGGAGTCGGGACACCGGAGGGAAGATTGGGGCTCCCCGCCGGGCGATGGGGGTGCCGGCCGCCCTGCGCCTTCCCACTGGACCAGCGGCGGGTGCCCGGAGTACACGTGGAGAGCAAGGCTGGTCGGGCAGGTAGGGTGGAACCCCCCGCCAATCTCGGGAGTGGCGTGGGCTGGATCTGGATTAGCCACGCTCACCTGCTCCTCCACCACTGACCGGGATCCCAGCGCGGTCCTGAGCGCGGAGACTGCCCTGGAAAGATCCTGGGACACCGGCACGGAAAGAAGAGCAGGGTCCATAGAACATTACAGATCAGAAACAGGCCCTTCGGCCCTTTGACTCTACCTCGTGAAAACCCAACACTGGAGAAACTCAGCGGGTTAAACCGTATCCTTTATCCAGCAGAGAGGTACCTGACAATGTTTGGCCCTTGATCCCCCTCATCAATGTATGAGCGAAAGTCTGTGGTTCTCGTAAAAACACCAGAAGGGAGAAACTCAGCAGGTCAAAGGGGGTCCGGAAGAAACTCAGCAGGTCAAAGGGGGATCCGGGAGAAACTCAGCAGGTCAAGGGGGGTCCGAGAGAAACTCAGCAGGTCAAGGGGGAGGGGTCCGGGAGAAACTCAGAAGGTCAAGGGGAGGGGGTCCGGGAGAAACTCAGCAGGTCAAGGGGGGTCCGGGAGAAACTCAGCAGGTGAAGGGGGGTCCGGCAGAAACTCAGGGGGGGCCTGACCTCGCCAGGACCGTTGCCCACTCCCCCTCCCTGCCGCAGGCCAATCCGCGACTCACGGTGACGGGGCCGCTGATCCGCCTAGAGCCGATGCCCACGCACTGTCGTTGTCCAACCCGATCGCCCGCAAACCCCACCCTCCCGCACACAGGCCTGAGTAAGGATTATGAACTTTAATCTCAGGATAAAACGATCTTCCAATAGTTTCATGTCACAGTGATAAATATATTCCTGGTTAAAAATGGTCCTGCATCTGGATACAAGCTCATTAGGCATAAAACTTTAAAAGTGTGTAAATCAAAGGATATCTGTACCAATGGAAAAAGGGCATGGCAAATAACCCTGCTAGAGTTCATGCCCACAGTCAGTCACCCATTTGATTGTTTCAGGAATCATGTTATTCTCCCACATTCTCAATAGCCCTCAGATTTTACTATTCGACAGCACATTAGCAACATTTGACAAATCCTCTATAGAGAAATATTATTTATTGAATATTTTATTTCTCATTTGTTAATGCTTCTGGAAAGAGTTTATCCAAAACTATTATTAAACATTTATTTTAATAAGAAAAAGTTTAACATTACATATGTTGAAAGAAGAGAAAACATGCAGATGTTGTTGAAAATTTTCAGTAAATATTTAGTTCGGCCCTCGACTTAGTCCAAGTTTTTAATTTTGGCCCTCCGTGAATTTGAGTTTGACACCCCTGATATACACAATATACATTGGTGATAGATCTGTAATATCACAGCTATATAATTACATTTTACCTATACTTGATTGTGGAATGTAATTGTCAAATTTACACACACATTCTAAGACATAGAATAATTCTGAATCAATGATACCTTAATTAAAATCTGAAAACAATCCTCACTGGTCTCTGTGATGTCCTGCTTTGAAAATCAGCCTGTGAACACCTTGCCCTTTGGACAGAATATAATGTCTCTAAGGACTCGTGGGCCAAAGGATAATTGCACGGGGAACAGAATTTTCACTACCTCAAATAACAACTGCTTGAAAATGGATTGATATTGAAAATAGAAAAGCAAACTGTTTTACATAATGATTTCAGATTGAAATATTTTCAATTAAATTGGTGATGATTTATCTTATCAACAGGGTGTGAAAAATAAATACAGAACTTGGCAACTCTCAGCGAAGCACTCTCCTGTTCTGAGAAATTTGAAATGCAGGGAGAACACATTCTCAATCTGCATAAAGTAATTTCCACTAGTTCTGTTTCCACATACATAATTAGTCTTTGTCCTTGAAACTCATAACAAGGGGATCACAAAGCAGCAAGAGACAGGGAAAGTGGTCCCCCAATATCCTCCTCGCATATTCTGTTGTTTACTTGGGAAAATGCTCAGTGAATAATATAGTTAATGGCAGAGTGAAAGATCAGAGAGCGCTTTTTAATTAGATCACTTCCAGGTATTTGTTGGCAAAACTATTTCTGCAGGTTATGGCCAATCAACTGTCTCAGGAAAAGGAATGAACACAAGAACATCATAACTACAAGTAGATGATCCATTCAGCCCTCTGAGCTTGTTCCTAGAACCATGGAACAGCACAGAAACTATTTTTATGCCCAGTCCCTCTGACCTACACCCAGTCCACAGCCCTCCACTCCCCTCCCATCTATGTATCTGTCCAAATTTTTCTTAAATGTTAAAATTGAGCCCGCATTCACCACTTCAGCTGGCATCTTGTTCCACACTCCCTGTGTGAAGTTCTCCCTCATGTTCCACCCAAACTTTTCTCCTTTCATCCTTAACCCAGGTCCTCTGGTTTGTATCTCACCTGCTATTTTTTACATGATAGAGGAATTAGGGGATATGCGGAGAAGGCAGGTAGGTGGAGTTAGGTCATAAATTAGATCAGCCATGATCGTATTGAATGGCAGAGCAGGCTCGATGGGCCATTTTTGGGCTACTTCTGTTCCTACTTCCTATGTTCCTATGTTTCTATGTAACCTCTGTGCCAAAAAAAAAGCCTATCTACACTTACTCTCTATCTCCCTCATAATTTTAAATACCTCTATCAAATCTTTCCTTATTCTTTTATGCTCCAGGGATTAAAGTCCTAACTTGTTTAACCTTTCCCTGTAGCTCAGTTTCTGAAGTCCTGGCATCATCCTGTAAAGCTTCTCTGCACTCTTTCAATCTTTCCTGTGATTAGGTGACCAAAACTGCACAGAATACTCCAAATCTGGACTTAGCAATGTCTTGTACAACTTTACCATAACAACCGAATTCCTATCTACTCAATACTTTGATATATGAAGCCCAAGATGCCAAAAGATCTCTTTATAACACTATCTATATGTGAAGCCACTTTCAGGGAATTATGTACTTGTAGTCCCAGATCCTTCAGTTCTACCACACTCCTCAGTGCCCTACTGTTTACCGTATATGTCCTACCTTGGTTTGTCCTTCCAAAATGAAACACCTCACACTTGCCTGCAATAACTTCCGTCTGCCATTTTTCAGCCCATTCAGCTCATGTCACCCCAGCTTCACCTCTATTAGAAAGAAGGTTCCCGAGTATGAGGTCGCACAACACCAGATTCAAGGATAATTTCTTTCCTGCAGTTATCAAACTCCTGAAGGAACCTCACCCCAGTAAAATTATATTGCCTTTGCATTTTAGCATCCGATCTCTCTCTGTACTCTGTTTGGTCTCACCAGTTGCACTACGTATGAGATGTCCAGCTGGACTGCTCGTAAAACAATATCGCTGTACTTTGATACATGTGTGCCTGTTATGGGTAATCCAAGTCTTACATCTACACCATGGAGAGGCATGCCGAGTCAAGCTCAAGCTTTCTCTCTGAATGAGGTCTTGATAAGTAAAGGGTACCCTGGCTCTTTGGTGTTAAAGATGAATTCAGCATCCGTGTTTACATTCAGTGTTTACCTTCAGTTATGCTCCAGAAATATGGAAACTAATCTACATTTCCTAGGGGGTTAATATGAGCCTTTATTTTCTAGTGTTAAGTCTCATGGTCTTGTATATTTAAGAAAATGAGTTGCCCATGATTCAGAGAGAAAAAGGTATGATTGGAGACTTGGAGCCTGTCCTATGAACATGTATATATTCTAGTATGAAACATGAAGAGACCGTGGTTGAAGTAAAAACACAAAACTGGAGAAACTCAACTGGTCACATAATGTCCTTTTTATAGGAAAGATAAAGATACATAACCAATGTTTGGGACTTGAACCCTTCATCCCAGTGGCCAAACATTTCAATTCTGCGTCCCACTCCCATGCTGATATATCTCTCCCATGGTCTCATGTACTGACAAGCCAAGACCATACGTAAATTGGAGGAGCACACTTAATTTTCCGTCTGGGCACTTGCCAACCGGATGGCATTTAACATCAACTTCTCCGGTTTCTGCTAGCCTGCTCCCCATTCTCCCTCACTTTCCTTTCCCTCTGTCTTCTTTCCTCCAGCTCTCCATCCCCTTCCCTCTTTATTTACAGAGCTATTCCCCCTCCCCCTGTTTGCTAGTGTGCCCTCCCTCCTGTAGGGACTATCTTCCTATATAGTTGCCAGGAGAGCCTGGAATGTTCTTGTTTATGACTCGCTCATCAAAAAAGATCCAAGACAATGTTGAATAGAGTTTTCCAAGGTTTATTACACCTTATGTGGGTGATTACTTATTACAACTTTGATTTACGATTAAAAGATGCTTAAAAGATACTTAATACGATACTTGACACAGTAAAGCTTCAGGTCTATTTCAAGAACCTCCATCTTCACAGAACTCAGAACAATTCAAAGCTGACTGTCTTACCTTGGTCTCACAGGCTAAAACTGCAGAAAACACTCAAAGGAATTCAAAACAAACTACAGTTGTGGCCCAAGCCTACAAGTGATTTTAACCCTTACAATACTGTGCCCTAATTATTATATCTAAAAGTAATATATTACCACTACAAAAAAAATCAAATATAATAATACATTGGGTAAATATTCAATAGAAAGTGAAAGTCAATTATTAAAGCTTTCTGCTTCATGTAAAAGATAGATTTTGGAAATTGGTCAGTTTAAAAAGCCTGTATTAATTTCCAGGGTATTCACTTTCTTGAGGTCACAAGATGAGTCTTCTTTCTTTTTTTCCTTTTTCTTCTGTGGAAAAGGTAGGACTCAAACAACACTGGCTTCTCAAACTCATCAACAGTCACTTTGAGTTTTATTGTCTTTTCCTGTAATTCTGGATTCAATTTTGCAATTTTCAATTCAGTCTCATTTCTTGATGATTTATCTTGAAGTATTATTTTAATCAGATTCTCTCTCTGTATTTATCAACTGGGTCTTCAAAAATGTAACTTGATTGTTTTCCATAGTCAGTTGTCTTGTGTCATTAAACAATGACTTGTTCTCTTTCAAAAAATGAATCTCCTCCTCCAGCTTTTTGCATCTTGATAATGCTGAATTCCTTTCTTTAGCAATTATTATTTTCTTCCTCTTGGTTTTATTAATTCTATTTACAATTAATTCTTCATTCTTCACAACTGTTCTCTGAGCTTCTCGTTCAGTTATTTTCAAAACTGAAAGATCATCTGATTCAGTATGTTTCCAAGTACAAAGTTAAAATCTTTTTGGTCACTGCTCTCTGGGCCATTCAGTATTTCCAATTTCTTTTCCAGATTTGTTCCCAGACATTTGTTTCATTCCTGATCTTGATTTATCTTCACAGGAATAATCACCAGCAGTATTTGCAGAATCTTCTAATTCACCACAGTTGTCGGCAGAATAACAAACGGCGATGAGGAAGTGAGATAGGGAGGGAAATAGATCAGCTCATTGAATGGTGTCATGCCAACAACCTTGTACTCAATGTTAGAAAAACCAAAGAGATGATTGTGGACTTCAGGAGGAAGTCAGGGGAACATGACTCAGTTCCCAACAAGGGCTCAGTAGTGGAGAGAGTCAAGAACTTCAAATTCCTGGGTGTCAACATCTCTGAATCCTGGAGCCTCCATGTTGATGCAATCATGAAGAAGGCTTGTCAGTGGTTATACTTAATGAGGTGCTTGAGGAGATTTGGTATGTCACCAAAGACTATCATAAACCTCTGCAGGTGAACCATGGAGAGCATTCTGGCTGGTTGCATCACTGCCTGGGTATGGAGGCACCAACTCTCAGGACAAGAATAATCTCCAAAGGGTTGTTAACTCATCCTGCAACATCACAGGCACTAGACTTCACTCCACTGAGGACATGGACATGAGACGGGGTCTTAAAAAAGACAGCCTCCATCCTCAAGGACCTACCACCATCCAGGCAGTGCCCTCTTCACTCTGCTATCATTGGGAAGGAGGTACAGGAGCCAGAAGACAAGCACTCAGCAGCAGAAAGACATAGAAACATAGAAGATAGGAGCAGGAGTAGGTCATTTGACCCTTCGAGCATGCTCCGCCATTCAACGAGATCATGGCTGATCTTAAAGTTTAGTACCCCGTCCCCGCCTTCTCTCCGTAACCTTTAATACCCTACTACTGAAGAAATAGATCTAATTCCCTCTTAAATATATTTAATGAACCTGCCTCTACTGCCCTCTGTGGCAATGAATTCCACAGATTCACCACCCTCTGGGTAAAGAAATTCATCCTCATCTCGGTCCTAAATGGTTTGCCTATTATCCTCAAACCATGGCCCCGGGTTCTGGATTTTCCCATCATTGGAAACATCCCATCTGCATCCATTCTGTCCAGTCCTGCCAGAATTTTATACATCTCTATGAGATCCCCTCTCAATCTTCTAAACTCCAGCGAGGACAATCCAGCTTCTTCTCCACTGCCATCAGATTCCTGAATAATCTACAAACCAAAGACTCTGCCTTAATTTATTGTACTCTAATTTTTTTATTTTTATATATATATATATATATTACTTTCGTAAGATGGTTATAATATTGTGATGCTGGCACAAAACACCGAATTTCATACTTGCTCGTGACAATAAATTCTGACTCTGCTTCATTTTCATCCATTTTTGATTAAAACAATTTCTTCTTTACTGATTTAGATGCTCTTGTTTTATTTTTATCAGCAAGATTTTCTAAAAAACTGTTCGTATTCTTCTGAAGGTTTTTTGAGTTTCACAACAGATATCATATTGACATTTGTTGTTGGCTGCTTCTGAGCAATGCCATTCTTTCTTTCTAATAGTCCATTGATTGTCCATCCAAGCATAGTTTTAATAGCATAAGGTCCATCTCTCACTCTAGGGATTAGTTCTATTGGTTCCCCAGCCTTTGGTACTGTTACAAACTGTACGTAATAAGCAGCAGTAGACCATGAATCACATAGTGATTAATTTTAAAACACTAATTTTATTTCGAACTTTGAAACCATAGTTTTAATCTTTGAACTATTCAACGACGCGGGGGTCTACTAGTGAGTGGGTGTGTGTGCGTGCGCGTGCATCTGTGTGCGATATACCTAAACCATTACAGTCCAGGCCAAAATCTAGAAAGTAACTTTCCAAATTCAGTCTTTTAAATTCAGTGTTGAAGCGTAGCCCTTTGAAATTTGATACCCAGAATTAATGATGGGAAGATTGGAGTTTGCCTTTGAAGAAATGTCTATCCACGCAAGCTGTGGTCATAACACTCCTGGTACTTTTGTAGACAAGACTTGAACTGGGCAGCCTCCCCGAAGTTTCCAAGACCCTGGCACTGGCCTCTCCAAGTGACTTTCACTGTGAGTCACAATCAAAATGGAGCACTTTGCTTCCCAAAAGACCCTCCTGGCACAGGTCACTCCACTGAAAAGGCCCAGTCATACACAGAGCATGTTTTGTTCTGAATTCCACGACACTGTATATGGCTGTATAAGCTTGTGTGAAAATATAAATAAAATATTCCAAAAAATAGTGGCTGGCCACAGAGCTGCTTTAAAAAGCTGTTTTCTCTTCAGTCAGAATGGTTCTCCATTGCAAAATCACAATGTCTTTGCAAATGTATCAAATAGTCACTGGGCTGTGACTTGTGATGGTGCTTGTGTGAAATGTTAAATGTTAACTGTAACCATTCAGTTCCTCCTGTCTGTACTATCCCTTACAGTGATTATCCCATTTTACTAAAGCAGGATCTCATAATAGTACATTCAAACCAATTATCTTCTGGTATATAAACCTTTATCATTTTGGGATGTGGGTCCACAGGCCAGCAGCCCGCTACCGTATTTGATGAGCAGACCCTCCACAGCTGCAGTCTCCAAGGAGCACCTGAAGTGCTAACCAAAGCATCGCCAAAAATGCTGCCTGGTGAAAGACGCTACATGCTCAAAGTGCAGAAAGAAGGGGCACTATGCAAAGGTATGTCAATCCCAACCGCCATCCAGTCCCAGCTCCACTGCATGCACAGCATGGGAGCCGCCATTTTAGTCGGTCAGTTTCCAGGGATCACAAGGGCCACCATCTTGGACACTGCCAGCTTCCAGGGATAACCACGCTAATGCATGGATGCCGCCATTATGCTCCCAGACCACAGGTCAACACAGGCCAAACTACGAACTGACACTAGCCTCTGTGGTTCTGGACCAAAACTCTCCCATTCTATGATGGACATCTCAATCATCGATCAGGTGACAAGATGCCTTTTTGATAGCGGGAGCACTGAGAGTTTTATCCATCCTGATATGGTGCAGCGTTGCTCCCTTAAAGCAAAGCCAATAAATTATAAAGTCACCCTGGCCTCTAAGACCCACTCAGCTGAGATCTGCAGCTACACCACCGTGATGCTGACCGTGCGGGGCATGACTTACAGGAACTTTAAACTCTTTGTCATGACGCAGCTCTGCGCACCAGTGCTGCGGGGGTTGGATTTTCAGTGCCACCTCAAGAGTGTAACAATGCAATACAATGGACCCCTCCACCCCCTTATTGTACGCAATCTGAAGTTTTTCAGCAAGCCACCCTGCTCCCCACTCCCACTGGCCAAACCAACACGTGGTCTCTCTACTCTCTGTATCGATCCCCATCACTGTTCGTGAACCTTACCTCCAACTGTAAGCCAGTTGCTACAAAAAGCAGGTGATACAGTGAAGGGGACATGACGTTTATTAAAGCAGAGGTCCGGCAACTCCTGAATGATGTGATCATTGAACCCAGTACTAACCCCATGGAGAGCCCAAGTGGTGAGGGTCAAGGGTGGGGGTAAACACAGAATGGTGATTGATTATAGCCAGACCATTAACCACTATAAACAGCTGGATGCATATCCCCTCCGTCTCATTGCGCACATGGTCAGTCAAATTGCCAAATATCATGTGTTCTCCATGATTGACCTGAATCCGCCTACCACCAGCTCCCCAGCCACCTGGAAGACTGCCATTTCCCCGCCTTTGAGGCGGCCATTTTCCAGCAGGGGATGGACCAGATGGTGGACCAAAATAACCTGCGTGCCATCTTCCCCTACCTGGATAACGTTACGATCTGCAGCTACAACCAGCAAAATAATGATGCCAACCTCCAGAAATTCCTCACAACGGCCAAATGCCTAAACCTCACTTTTGCCCAGTGGGTGCCTAATTATGTGGACAAAACCAGCCCCTTTATCAAGTCCACATCTTTCCCCCTGACAAGAGAGGCCCGGGCAGCCTTCAGTCATATAAAAGAAGACATTGCTAAAGCTGCAACGTATGCACTGGATGAATCTACCCCATTTCAGGTGGAGAGCGATGCCCAATGGCTTTTTTCTCCCATACCCTCCAGGACCTTGAAATCCAATACTCCTCCATTGAGAAGGAGGCTCAGGCAAGTGTTGAGACGATACGGCACTGGAGGCATAACTTGGCCGGCAGATGTTTTACCCTGTTCACGGACCAATGGGCCGCAGTATTCATGTTAATAATTAACAGTGGAGTAAGATAAAGAATGATAAAATTTTGAGGTGGAAGATTAAACTCTCCACCTATAACTACGACATCCCGTTTTGGCCAGGGAAGCTCAACGAGCCTTCAGATGCTCTATTCTGAGGGACATGTGTCATGGCCCAAATAGACTGCCTCAAAACCCTCAGCAATGACCTCTGGCACCCTGGTTTCATGAGATTTTTCCACTTTATCAAATCTTGTAATCGGCCGTACTCCATCAAATATCTGACCAGGGATTGCTGGGTCTGCATGGAGTGCAAACTGCACTTCTACCAACCTGACAGGATGCACCTGGTGAAAGCCACATGGTCTTTTGAGCACCTGAGTATGAATTTCAAGGGCCCCCTTCCCTCCACCAACCGCAACGTGTATATATTTCCTCATAGTCATTGGTGAGTATTCACGTTTCCCCTTTGCCATCCCTTGCCCAGACATGACCACCCCCACAGTTATCAGGGCATGGCACAACTTGTTCATCACGTTCAGGTACCCGTCACACGTCTCCAGTGACCAGGGATCCTGTGTCACTTCTTGCAGTCTATGCTGATGTGTCCTTTACACAGACAGCCAAAGCACACACCATTTTCCTTCAAAAAAGCGATTCTCTCACTCTGCATCTTCTTTTCCATCTGTGCACATTTTTTCAAATCTTGATAATCATTACAGAATAAACATTTTTTTCCTTAACAGGGGAATGTTTATTTTCCTTAATTTCTTTATCTGCCACTATCTCTTCTCTTCTTTTTTCTCTCTCTTTCTCTTTGGCTTGGCTTCGCGGACGAAGATTTATGGAGGGGGTAAAAAAGTCCACGTCAGCTGCAGGCTCGTTTGTGGCTGACCAGTCCGATGCGGGACAGGCAGACACGATTGCAGCGGTTGCAAGGGAAAATTGGTTGGTTGGGGTTGGGTGTTGGGTTTTTCCTCCTTTGCCTTTTGTCAGTGAGGTGGGCTCTGCGGTCTTCTTCAAAGGAGGCTGCTGCCCGCCAAACTGTGAGGCGCCAAGATGCACGGTTTGAGGCGTTATCAGCCCACTGGCGGTGGTCAATGTGGCAGGCACCAAGAGGTTTCTTTAGGCAGTCCTTGTACCTTTTCTTTGGTGCACCTCTGTCATGGTGGCCAGTGGAGAGCTCGCCATATAATACGATCTTGGGAAGGCGATGGTCCTCCATTCTGGAGATGTGACCCATCCAGCGCAGCTGGATCTTCAGCAGCGTGGACTCGATGCTGTCGACCTCTGCCATCTCGAGTACCTCGACGTTAGGGGTGTGAGCGCTCCAATGGATGTTGAGGATGGAGCGGAGACAACGCTGGTGGAAGCGTTCTAGGAGCCGTAGGTGGTGCCGGTAGAGGACCCATGATTCGGAGCCGAACAGGAGTGTGGGTATGACAACGGCTCTGTATACGCTTATCTTTGTGAGGTTTTTCAGTTGGTTGTTTTTCCAGACTCTTTTGTGTAGTCTTCCAAAGGCGCTATTTGCCTTGGCGAGTCTGTTGTCTATCTCATTGTCGATCCTTGCATCTGATGAAATGGTGCAGCCGAGATAGGTAAACTGGTTGACCGTTTTGAGTTTTGTGTGCCCGATGGAGATGTGGGGGGGCTGGTAGTCATGGTGGGGAGCTGGCTGATGGAGGACCTCAGTTTTCTTCAGGCTGACTTCCAGGCCAAACATTTTGGCAGTTTCCGCAAAGCAGGACGTCAAGCGCTGAAGAGCTGGCTCTGAATGGGCAACTAAAGCGGCATCATCTGCAAAGAGTAGTTCACGGACAAGTTTCTCTTGTGTCTTGGTGTGAGCTTGCAGGCGCCTCAGATTGAAGAGACTGCCATCCGTGCGGTACCGGATGTAAACAGCGTCTTCATTGTTGGGGTCTTTCATGGCTTGGTTCAGCATCATGCTGAAGAAGATTGAAAAGAGGGTTGGTGCGAGAACACAGCCTTGCTTCACGCCATTGTTAATGGAGAAGGGTTCAGAGAGCTCATTGCTGTATCTGACCCGACCTTGTTGGTTTTCGTGCAGTTGGATAATCATGTTGAGGAACTTTGGGGGACATCCGATGCGCTCTAGTATTTGCCAAAGCCCTTTCCTGCTCACGGTGTCGAAGGCTTTGGTGAGGTCAACAAAGGTGATGTAGAGTCCTTTGTTTTGTTCTCTGCACTTTTCTTGGAGCTGTCTGAGGGCAAAGACCATGTCAGTGGTTCCTCTGTTTGCGCGAAAGCCGCACTGTGATTCTGGGAGAATATTCTCAGCGACACTAGGTATTATTCTATTTAGTAGAATCCTAGCGAAGATTTTGCCTGCAATGGAGAGCAACGTGATTCCCCTGTAGTTTGAGCAGTCTGATTTCTCGCCTTTGTTTTTGTACAGGGTGATGATGGTGGCATCACGAAGATCCTGAGGCAGTTTACCTTGGTCCCAACAAAGCTTGAAAAACTCATGCAGTTTGGCATGCAGAGTTTTGCCGCCAGCCTTCCAGACTTCTGGGGGGATTCCATCCATACCTGCTGCTTTGCCACTTTTCAGTTGTTCGATTGCCTTATATGTCTCATCCAGGGTGGGAACCTCATCCAGCTCTAGCTTTAGGGGCTGTTGAGGGAGCTGGAGCAGGGCGGAATCTTGGACTGAGCGGTTGGTACTGAAAAGAGATTGGAAGTGTTCTGACCATCGGTTGAGGATGGAGATCTTGCCACTATCAAAGAAGTGGCAAATGTACTTTTTTGGTTGAGGATACAATTTGGACTTTTCAACTTCTTTACTCATTGTTTAAGTCCCTTTACAACATCCACTTGTCTTTCAATGAAATCCACTAAATCCTTAAAAGTAGCTGCCACCTTATGTTTTTTATGTTATTCAACAACTTGTTTTCTCCATAATTCTCTCATCCGGTTCGGTAATATATCTACAATGTTTTCCATATTCTGAGGTATGTCAAGCTCTTGCTAACAGCCAATCCCCGTTATGAGAAAGAGGGCGTAAGTTTGTAAACCATTTGTGTCCTCTGGTCTTATTGATGACCATGAAAGAGCCTCTGTATATAAGCTCTAGAAATTCTATGCCTGTCACCAACATGTTTCTCTAATAACCACTAAACCATTTTGAATCCTTAATTCAGAGCCTTATCCTGGCATCTCTTTACAAGTTCTCTTGGTTGTCCACTCGAGAACTGAAGCAAAAACGACCCCCTGAGCTGTGACTTTTAATTTCAAAGCTGCACTTAGAACTTTTCAAAAAAACCCTTGAAATTGAAGTGTGTCACCATCAAAAATTGGAATTTTTATCTTGGGCAGATAAGAGAGTGTCTATCACTGAATTAACAATGCAGCCATTTCATCCTGTCTTGCATTCTTAGCTTTACGTTACTTTGTCCACCCGGAGTTCTGAATCTTGCTGGGAGCTCTGGGATTGGCCTTATAAGAGATGGCATTTGACTCCCATTTTTGTCCAATGCAGCCATCATCGGGGTTTGATCTCTGGCTCCTTGGATCCATCTCTTTAATTCGGGATCTCGCTCATCTCGCATCCGCAGCACTGGCTCAGCCCTTCCTCTGCCTGGTCCAAATTGTGGCTGTAGCATCAGCTCCGCACCAAGTCTTATTCTGCTTAATCCATGACTAAGTGTTTCTGTAATTCTGGTGGTTCTATTAATGGCTCATCCCCGTGCCTTGGCCTGTCTATTTCCAAGACCAAGCCCATATTATGTTTCTAATTCTGACTCAGTTTTGGTATCTCATAGTTTCCTTTCTTGGAGTTCTTTATCTAAACTTGATGTTTTCAATAATTTACTTCCACCAACAAACACCACTGAACTTTCCAGTGCCTGTGACCTGGACTTGTTAGCAATAATTTCTTTGACAGGTTCCAGTTGCTTCTTTTGCTTTTCTTAGCTGCTCCTCCTGCAGCTCTTCCTCTTGTCACCACTGCACCTGTGTCCATCTTAGCTGCTCCTCCTCACCTTCTGAGTTCAATTCAATTGGAAGCATTTTCTTTTTTGCTTTAAGAGTTTGCTGCATCTGCTTGAATCTTTAAATGCATAGATGCAACACTTGAAACTCTGGAGCTTGCTCTAGACCTGCTCCTGCTGGAAATATTTGACACACTATTGTGAGATCCTATTAAGTCCTGTATGTCAGATGATGTTTTAATCTCTGACCACGAAACCATTTTAGATTGCACATCTTGTGGAATAGCTACAGCCACTATTGAGAATTCGGTCTCAAATTCTATTAATGGTTTTTATGTTTTGGGAGATTTTGGGAGATGCATATTGCTCTGTTTTCTTTTCTTAATCTATATTCTCCTTCAGTTTTTCTTGAAGACTCGATTTGTTTCCCTTTGTATCTAATTGCCGCCTTCGCAATTCTTCTATAACAGTGATTCTCGACCTTTTTCTTTCCACTCACGTACAACTTTAAATGATCCCGATGCCATTGGTGCTCTGCTTAAAGTGGAATGTGGGTGAAAAGAAAAAGTTTGAAAACCACTGTGGTATGCGAGTGGAAAGAAAAAAGGTTGAGAACCACTGTTCTATAAGCTCAGTTACTTACACGTTCTCACCACATAGTTCCTTAGCAGCTGCAGCTGCTGGTTTTGTTCATTGTGCCGTTCAACGCATTCATATTTTAAACATGCACAACAATTTCTCCAAAACCACAACAATCCTAATCAGACAAGTGGTTCTAGTGCCCCAAAACATGTTCTAATCTGTAATAAACACAGAAGGCTTACTGCTTCTAACAATGGTTTTGATTGTTGCTTATTGAGCTACTCTCAACAGAATCCAGTCGATCCAGATTCTTCAAATTTAGATTTCCAACTTTCTATTATCTTCCAATCTGTCCTTCTATTGACTTATGAGTCAATAGTCCAGATCTTCTTTGACTCATGAGTCTTGCTTGAAGATCCATCTTCTATTGTCTAACGAGTCAATAACAACTCACTTTATTGGGTAAATGTAGCAACTATCTTCTTGTATAGTCACCAGGAGAGCCTGGAATGTCTTTGTTTATGACTTGCTTTTTGTAAAAGATCCATGACAAAGTTGAATAGAGTTTTCCAAGGTTTATTACACCTTATGTGGGTGATTACTTATTACAACTTTGATTTATTATTAAAAGATACTTAATACTATACTTACCATATTACTTGAATGTTACTTGAAGCGGTAAAGCTTTAGGTCTATTCCAAGAACCTCCATCTTTGCAGAACTCAGAACAATTCAAAACCGACTGTCTTATCTCAACACCACAGAGACAGACCTTGGTCTTCAAAGGAAACCAAAACAAACCCTTCTCCACCTATACCTCCTGCCTGTGGGACTGTGCCCCTTCCCCCACAATTTTGTTTGGGCACCTGCTGACATTTTGTTCATACCTTCACGAGGGACTCAAGCCCGAAATGTCGGTTATTATCTTTATATTTGCTATATTTGACCTGCTGAGTTTCTCCAGCATTGTGTTTTTACATACACAGGAATTATCTGCACACTGCTCCTGGTAGTTGATGTTGGTGGAGGGGTGGGTCTGGATGCTGCAGTGGGACTGCATAGGTTAACACTTTCCTGTTGCTCCTGTAGTTTGGCTACATTCCAGCAGGAAGGTTGTTGGGGATGAGAATCGCAACAACAGGGAACATCAGGTCAATGAAGCACTTTTACTTGACACCACTCTCCATAGCTGTCTCATTGGTCAAGTTCATAGTCTGTAAGTCCACAAAACAGACATGAAATAGCAATAAATTTTCAGAGCTGTTCTCACAGGAACAAATATTTCATTTTCATGAGTAATATCATTAACAGATCATAAATTTGCACCTCACAGGCACTGAGGAGATAGCAATGTGCAGAATAAGAAGAGTTTTTGAAAGAAGTTTCATTCATGTTTGTTAAAATAACTAATTACTTGGCTTTGCCATGAGCCTCCCAGTGCCCTCCTTTACTTTCCCTGTAGTGGGTAGGGGAGAGTACCAGAGAGTCACAGGAGAAAAATAATAATTTAGAAATACCTTCTCGGCATTCCCTCCCACCAGTCTCAACCACAGCCAAGCTCAGACCCACAAGGGAAAGAATGCTCCACAAAACATACCTTCTTACTCCTTGGGTAGGCAAAACCAGGCCAAATGTTGCCTGCATCTTTGAAACTTTGATTTTACTCAAACCTGCCAGCCTTCACTGCTATTCATATAATGAGAGGCCAATCTGTACCTTTATCCAATCATTCAGCCCTGATTATGTACATTTTAACCCACTTGTCCCATCAATATTTGGTACAATCTTCCCCCTGGTTGAAAACCAGTCTTAACTACCTCTCTTGACATTTCCTGCACACACTGTTGATGTAGAAGCAGACATGAAACAAGTATTTTGGTGAATTCTGGACACTTCCTCTCTAGTGAAATCCAGCACTATGCAAAGAAAAGGAGGGAGAGTGAAAGAATGGGGAAAGAAAGAATGGGGAAGGGCACGAGGAAAAAGAAAGAGAGCATGCAGTGGAGAGAGAGAGATCAAGGGAGTGAGTGAGAGCGAGATGGAGAGAAGGGGAAGAGAAATTGAGTGTGGCAGTAATGGATCAAGGAGGGAAAGAGAGAGGTAAAGTGTGGGAAGGGAGAGAAAGAGAGAGTGATGGTTAAAGAATAATGTCAGAGTCCTGTTTGATGCAGCTACATTTTGTTTCTTACCAGTTGATCTCCTGTTGATGTAAAAGGGCCAGTTTCAATAGGCAGAGCATGGAATAAGAAACTCTCTCCAGACCAGAGTCTGGATGTGTAAACTCAGGGACACAAAATAGCAAATCCCACCTTCAAGTTCCTGTCTGAAACAATGATACCCAGAGTGCAAGTCTTCCATCAAGCAACCCCACTAAGTACAAAATTATTCCTTAACACAGTTTGCAGGCTTGTACTGTGGGAGTAACCTATATGGAATCTGACTCAATAGATTGATTGTAAAATGGGATTATGTGTTTGGCGGGAATGTAAACCCCAGCACAAACAGTGACTAGATGTAAGGTGATAATTATTAACTGCCAGCGGTATTTTAAGCAGTTGTGCATAACCCTGCAGCATCAAAGCAACATTAGTAATTAATTTTCCATTAATGCACCATTTATCTAATTTGTTCTGTTTTAAATGAATGTAACTAATTAATTCTATATGTCCAGGATTCAATTAAATGGTATTTGATAAATTTTTCAATGACAATGCTCATAAAGTGAGAATTGAGCACGGTTTCAATTATATTTTTCAATTTCCTCCAACATTGAAGTCTTGTAGTCTGATTAAATTAAGCCCTTCTCATCAGCCATTACTTATTACCACGTTGCTATGATCTCCTAACTGCTGCTAAAAGACTCACGCTCACCTTTGCTACCTCTAGTTCCAACCCTTGCCTGGTTACCCCTCATCTCTCATGCTCCACAAACACGAGCCATTCCCCATCCGAAGCTGCGTCTTGACATAATCCAGCGCCCATGTGCCCACTGATGCAAACTGTCTCTTGATCCATCCAGGTGTTGATGGTGATGGTCTCACCATGTACAAATTCCCCTCTCCTTTCCTCACTCTCCTTCTGAAACCTCCTCCAGCTCGATTCTGATCAGCCCTCTTGAAGACCAGCTTTCCATCCCCAATGACATCCACGTGAGGCCATTGTTCAAAAACAATGGGAGTATCTCAGTAGGGTTGCAGGGAATTGAGCTCACCATTCTGGATTAATATCGTAGCCACAGAGAGATACAGCACAGAAGGAGGCCCTTCGGTCCATTGAGTGCATACGTGCTGACCATTACACTAGCCCTACATTTGCTGCACGCTCCCATGAACTCCGTATGGATTCTATACTCACCTGCACACTCGGGGCAATTTGTAGTGGAAAATTAAGATGCATATCTTCGAGAGAGTGGAAGAACCTGGAGCATCCCGGGAAAACCCACGGAGTCACAGGGAGAATGTGCATACACCACATAGACAACATCGTAGGTCAGCATGGAAGTCAGGTGGCCAGCACTGTGAAGCAACAGCTTCACTGCAACTCTTATTAGCAATCTAATAATTTAACCATTGTACCAACATGACCAGTGTGTCTGTATTATATAAAAGGTAAATAAACCTCACCCAATTCCTTCCCGCCTTCTCATCTCAATCTAGTTGGTAGGGGTGGAGGTAAGATTTTAAATATAGACTCTAGTTAATATTGTGTTACCACAATTCAAATGTTGACCACTAAAAGGATAATCCAGATTGACAAAAGGTGTAGCCTACTGTTAGAGTTTACTCAGGGAGCTTTGAGAACTCTGGAATGTTTGGCCTTTCTAAAATGGCCTTAAGCAAAGCTGCTTAGATCATCTTGCTGTGATTATACACCAGAATTAGTCTTAGATATAACTACATCAAAGTACAATCCCAATGAAAGGCGAGGCATATGTGCTCCCTCCCAAGAGTTGTGCTCTTGTCAGGTTCAAACCCAGGTGTCCTGTGTTTCAATTTATCTGTTCAGCCTATGATTTCTGGCTCAGGGAATAGTTTGACCAATGAGGGATGAGCAAAAAAATTTACAGTTTTAATGAACAATTCCAAACCCAGGGATTTGATGATCAGTCCATTGGTTTTCACAACTGAAAAATATTTTCCCAGATCTCGAAAACATTTGGTAAAAGTAGATGTCGCACAAGTTGGACTGACAATTGAGATGTGGCTCCTCTATCCAAGCTTCCATTCCTGCACTTGATGTACCTGCAAGGATTTTTATTTGGATGGAGAGCAATAATCAGATGTTGCATCTGCTAAGCGTTTCTCGCTGAATATTGCAGAAATTAATCATTCCATGATGTCTTTGCTGTGTTCTTGTGAATATCCAGATTTAGCATATGGATAGAAATTGCAACAGGGCAGATAAATGCAGAATTTATTTGTTGAACATAAACTGGCTGACTATATCCTCAGAATGGTCATTAAGAATTGCTCTACTTCGCATACTAACCAATTGACCAATCCTCAATCATTGACTTTGCCTTCTCATCTTCCACCAGATCCTATTATTCAACAGCTCAATCACTAATCACTCCTTCCACCCACCCTTTCTACCCATCCCTCTACCAACCAACGATTGAGCTTAGCCTCAGAAAATGGTTGTCCAGCACCTCGGAAACAAATTGTCCCATTTATCTGCCACACCAATAACCAGATAGATAATAAATATCAACACTTACAGTCAGTGCAAGAAAAAGGTGGTAGCTATCCAATTAATCTCACTGCCCTGCTCTTTCCCCCAGTGTTCTCTTCAAGTAATTAATTCATTTGCTTTTGCAAATGAAAATTGAATCTGTTTCTATCTTCTTTGTGGACAGAATATTGCAAATCACAATGCATTGCTTAAAAAAATGTTCTTTGATGATTGATTGTTCCCCCCTCCCCATGAAAATAGTTTTTATCTATTTACTTCATGAACCTCTTTTTCAAAATCAAACTTAAGTCCCCTGCTTAAAGGAGAGCAGTTCAATCTCCCAGTGGCTCCACATAGCTTTGTTTCCACATTTCTGGTGATATTCCAGTAAAACACTTTTTACCTTCTCCAAAGTCTTCCAAATAGATGTTGCCCATATATGAACACGATGTTCAAGCTGCTGTCTGGTTACTGCTTTGGAAGGGTTTCTTGCTTTTGTAATGTATGCCAATATTAATAAATGAACACATTCTGTTTGCTTTTTATCAACCTCCACTGGTCTGCACCTTTCAACCATTGCGTGCAAGTATCTCTTGAATTCTATGTACCCAAGCCCATGTTATACATTCTTTTTGAAAGTGGCTAGAATATGAATTGAGGTTAACTCCACTGCTCTTGTTTCTGTCTTTATCCATGTCTTTCTAATCTTGAGGGTGTCAATTTTGAGAGTTTTGCATTGAGGTTCTTTTCTTGAATATGCACATTAATACATCACCCTCATCAATAATTTCTGACATTTCATCAAAGATCTTGATTGAGATGGTCAACCTTCATTCTCCCTTTGTTCTTATCCAATACTAACCTTCATGTATTTAGTCCATACTTTTCCAAATAAAATGCATAGATTTCACTGGGCAGCACAGTTGATGTAGCGGTTAGTGCAATGCTGTTACAGCACCAGTGATCGGGACTGGGGTTCAAATCCGGCACTATCTACTATTGTACGTTCTCCCATGTCTGCGTGGGGTTTTTCTGGGGACCCTGGTTTCCTCTCTCCCTTCAAAATGTACGGTGGGGAGGGGGTTGTAGGTCAATTGGACGGCACGAGCTTTTGGGCCGAAAGGGCCTGTTATCATGCTTTATGTCTAAATGAATTTTGTTTTAAATCCATGCTTCTCCATGAAATTTAAGGTGACAGTTTGTCCCTTTCTCCTATTAAGCACTTCCAAACCTTTGCTAGGGAGAAATAGATAGGCTCCACAATTTTATGTCCATCAGCAACCAATCTACCAGGAAAGGTGAGTTGCTGCTTTGAGAATCACCAACCTTTAGAGTCTTTATAGCAATGTGAGTTTATTGTCTTATACTTAAGTACCATATACACATGCACCACAATCCTTGCTGTAGCCAAACAGGAGCGTTAAATGCACCAACTACAATAGAAACGAGTAAATGATCACAAATGCAAGACAGAAAAAGAGAAAAGAAATATCAAAGGATAGATAAATATTCAAAGTTCTGGATAGTGCAGAAGGTTCAATATTGCCCACAGATCTTTTAGTGGAAAACACCAAGAAACCAAATGTACAAGATTTGGATTATACAAACCTTCAATTGTTCATAGTTGGGGATCTGATACATAATGAGCTAGTTCTTGTCATTGTAAAGATTTTGATAATATGAAGCTCTCCTAATTACAGCTGCTGGTGTTTGTCTGTTTGCGGGTGCTTGCTGAGAGGGCCTGACATCAACCTCCACCACCAGAGGACGTCAGTGAGAGCTGCCAATAAATTTGCTATTGAGTGATTTGTTGCAGTTTAACCTATCTTTGACCATTGAATGACCCTAAAACAAGGAGAGGCACAGTTCTTGGGAATCAATAATAGGTGAATCATAAAATTCTCCATAGTGTTAGATTAACCTCTGGCTACCTGGCAATCACTGTCATATTGATTTGGCACATGAATCTTCAGATAATCCAGATACTACATAAGGTTTCCCTGCAATGTGTACCATCATCATGAGAAATTCACTTATTCTTCATGGAATGGGGACTCCCCTTTCCTCTATACATGACATACACTGGGAGCACTGTCTAAATAGGGATCAAGGAATTATAGAAGACCCTTTCCATCCAGGACACAGTATCTTTAACCTACTACTGTCAAAAAGTAGGTACAGGAGCATCAAAATCAGACCAGGCTGGAGAATAGCTTCTTCCTGCAGATGAACAGTGTCCTGTAACTGAATAAACATTCCAAATATTTATATATGTTTATTTCGATTATTTATGCAATCATTATATACTGCATGTTTTTTCTGTGCACACCCTGGTCTGGAGAGATGTGGTTTCGTCAGGTTGTTTATGTTCAATCAGATAATAAATGAACAATACAGGAGACCATTCAGCACATCTAATCTATACTATATCCTGAGAGCCATCCAATCAGCCTATTCCCCCTCTGTTTGCCCTCTAACCCTGCAACTCATTGTCCCCCTTATTCCCACCAACTCTCCTTTAGTTCTCCTGCCATTTACCCTTGCTAAAGAATAATTAACCATGGCCAACTAATCTACTAGCATGTCCTTGGGATAGGGAAGTAAAATGAATCCTACAGTTATGAGTCAAACTAACTCCATTTGCTGCCAGGATCAAAATGGATTCTTTGGGTTGGCACAATATCGTGGGCCGAAGGGCATGTACTGCGCTGTAATGCTCTAGCTCTGGGCTGCTTGGCCAATGTGGTTGGTTTAACCAGCGTCATAGTGGGATTATTGTGAGCTTCGGGCTATAGAGAAGACACAGTATACTCCTAGTCATATTTTCCACATGGAACACTTTCAACACTGCACCACGATAATATTCAGCAGAAAGCAGGGCTGAGGCATCCTTACCCCAAAAAGCCACAAATTACCTCTCTTGGTCATACTGGAAATAGAGGCTGGTCATGTGAGACCACCAGCAATTTCAGTACCAATCTCTTCCTCCCATCCCTCCCAGCCCCACCCCATTATTTCTATCACAGTTTTGCATCAGATGGGTTTGGTGATCCATGATCTGACCTCTGAGGAAGAAGGTCTCGAGTTCCCACACAACAGACGAGCACAAGTTGTAGGTTGCTGAACTGCAGCACGCTACAATCTTCTGTCTTTCAGTGGCATCCTGGCCCTTTACCAGGCTCCTTTCCATCTTCCACATTCTTCACTGCTTCACAGCTGCAAGAGTATTGGATTTTTTAAATATTTGAGTAGTCACAAGGTATTTACATCAATGAACAAGCTAGCATTTATTCCCCAATTATCCCTGAACTGAGGAGATTGCTGAGGGTAAAATACATGGGTGAATCAAGAGCACAAAGGATAAATTTCCTTCTGAGAAGGACATTCGTGAATCAGATCAATTTTTTTTTGATGAGAAACAAAACTAAACCGAAAATGATAGAGATCTGAAATAAAAGCAGAAATGTTGGAAGTACCTCATTGGTCAGGCAGCATTCATGGAGATAGAAATAGTTAATTTCATGACTTTTCATTCCAAAATGTGCACACTTTAGAAATCAAGGTTAAAGTTACAGAAAAGAGGCAGCAGCGAAGAGAACAAAAGGAATGTTTGTGAGAGGGAAGAGAATGGGGGAGACTGAATGGCTCACTGATGGCATTGGAGGCTGCTGAGGGAGGGTGGTGAAAGATGTTAAATCGCAGCTGTTCAGCCTGGAGGAGGCGTAAATAGAAGCTGATGAATGGGCACAGATTAGGGAATGGAAGAAAAGTGCTGGAACCAGAGTGTGAGTCACAGAATGGAAGATGGATCAGTCTAACATTCATCTCAGACATCTCTAGCCAATGTCAGGGAGCTCAACTATCTTAACATTTATTAAAATTAGACATACAGCATGGAAACGGGCCCTTTTGACCCACAATCTTGTGCTGCCCTATGACACTGAATTGATTTACAACCCCTCACATGGTTTTGAAGAGTGAGAGGAAACCGGAGCAACTGGAGGAAACCCACGCAGACACAGGGAGAACACACAAACTTCTCACAGGCAGGCTGAATTTGATCCCCGATCCCAATCGCTGGTGTGGTAACAGCATTGTGCTAACTGCTACACTAATTTCCTTCATCGGTGACCTTCCTTCCATCTTATCGTTGGGTGGGGATCTTCGCCAATGATTTCCATTCACAACTCCTTGGCAAATGAGGCAGTCCACACCAACACGCATCTATAACTACAGACACAGGAGACAGCAGAAGCTGGAATCAGGAGCCAAAAAAAACAGTAAGTTGGCAGAACAGTGGTCGAGCAGAATCAGTGAGAAGACACAAGACAAGATGCTGTTATCTGCAGCCAAAAACACATCTGTGAAAGGAACTCAACGAAGACACAAAACTCCAAAGGCTAGAATCTGGAGCAAAGGTGCAAATCTTGATGAAGGGTTCTGATCCAAAACATCAAAAGCTTGACCACGGGACTGTGCCCAAGATGGTGGCCCCTGTGCTGGGCAGCAGCCTTGATGGATTGCGGGCTCTGGGAGGGAGCAGCAGACAGATGCAGGTGAACAGCCCCCGTCAGAGGAGATGATCATGGTGGGGCTCCTGGTTGAAGGACACACACAGGTGGCCAATTTGGCATTTGGCTCATGAGAACCAGGTATCAGAAACTGGATTCGAGAGGGTGCTGAGGACAGGGAGGGCTCCTGGGTGCTGAAGGCTTTCTCATCGTGTCAGAGGTCTGGATCTGGAGCTCGGGTTGCCGATGGTTTTAACTCAACTGGAGTCTTGTCGGGCTGTGGGAGTGCTGGAGGTGAATCTGTGGGCACTCAAGTGACTCTGAAGGGACTCTCTTTTGCTTCTCTTTCTCTGACTGTAAAGGGCGCTGGACATTGCTAATGGTGAATCTTTGTCCACCTTATGGCAGAATAAAGGCAATTTTGTGTAATATTTTATTTCTGTTTTATTACATGACTAATCTGAAATCTTGTGTCTCACTGATTCTGTTTGACCTCCTGAGTTCCTAGCAGTAATAGCTAAACAGTATTCTGTCATTGAAGGTAAATAACATGTCACTCAGTGGCCAAACAATGGCCATCTCGAACAAAAGGAAGTCAAACCATCCATAACACCCCCCCCCCCCCCACCCCAAGGTCAGCACCGCCTTCACTCCCTGCCCCCCCAACACCACTATTGCCAATACCATGTGATACCACTGAACCTACAAATCACAAAAGGTCAGTTTGCAGGTACAGCAGGCTGTCCAAATGAAACGTTGCTAAAGGGATGGAATTGAAGAGCAGAGAGATTATACTACAACTGGTCAAGGTACTGTGAGACAGCATCTGGAGTACTGTGGGCAGTTTTGGACTCCTTACTTGTGGGAGGATGTTCTGGCTTTGGAGGTGGTCCAGAGGAAGTTCGTTAGGTTGGTTCCAGAGATGAGGGGGTTAGCCTACGAGGAGGGATTGAATCATCTGGGACTGTACTCACTGGAATTTAGAAGAGAGGGGATCTTTTGGAAACATACAAAATTATGAAAGGCCTAGATAAGATAGAGGTAGGTACATTTTTTTCCATTGGTGGGGTAGACTAGAACTAGGGGCCTCAAGATTCAGGGTAGTAGATTTAGGATGGAGATGAGAAGGAACTGCCTTTCACAGAGGGTGGAGAATCTGTGGAATTCGCTGCCCATTGAAGCAGCGGAGGCGACCTCTGTAAAATTATTGAAGACAAGGTTGATAGATTTTTACATAGTTGGGGAATTAAGGGATATAGGGAAAAGGCAGGTAAGTGGAGATAAGCCCATCATCAGATCAGCCATGATCTCATTGAACGATGGAACAGACTTGATGCGCTGCATGTCTAAATTTTTTAAAAATTAAATGCTGGAGAAATTCAGCAGGTCAAACAGTGTGCTTTATATAGTAAAGCTAAAGATTCATAACCAATGTTTCGGGCTTGATCAAAATATGAGCAAAATGTCAGCAGATACCCAAGAAAAATCAACTGAATTATGTTGACTGAAATCAAGTGAGTATGTGATGGTCGCAGTTGTATTGATTCAAATTGCCTCAATTTTGTTCCAGTTAAAAGCTGCTCCTTTGCACCCCTGTTTGGATGACAGGCACAGGCAGGATCAGGCAACTCCAAGCCATTGCCCCACAGACAGTAAATATGCCAGCATGACTGTCGTTTCTTTCAGACACTTGGATGAGGATTCAGTGAGTTCTAGGAAGCAGTGGTCCAGAAGCTGAACTGGTAACAGAAAAAGTTTTGAACAAAAATTGCCAGTTAAAAGATTTGAGATCTTGTCCTGCAGATGTAATTGAATGAGTCCTTCGTTCTCCCTGCATCCCCACTGCCTTTCATTTTATGCAGCAGTATATATTTTTTCATTCCTTCTTCTCCAATTCTGTACAAAATGCATTTCAGGATATTTCAGTGCCTCTCTCGCTGTCGATAAATAATCTGGAATCTTCAGGAGAAAACACTATTTGGCAAATAAAAAGCATTTTGCTCTTATCTTGATGAAGGGGTCAAGCCTGAAACATTGGTTATGTATCTTTATCTGGAAGGATACTAGCATCAGTAGAGCATTGGCTGATCGGCAGGAAACAGAGAGTGGGAATAAAGGGATCCTATTCTGGTTGGTTACCAGTGGGTCAGTGTTGAGGCCACTCTTTTTACTTTGTTTATAAATGATTTGGATTATGGAATAGATGGCTTTGTGGCTAAATTTTCAGATGATATCAAAATAGGTGTTAGGGGAGGTGGTGCTGAGGATAAGGAAAGGTTGCAGAGAGACGTGGATAGATTAGGAGAATGGACTAAGAGGTGGCAATGAAATACGATGTTGGAAAGGGTATGCTCATGCACTTTGGGAGAAGAATTAGATGGGCAGAGTATTATTGAGTTGGGGAGAAAATTAAAATTTGGGTGGCACCGTTGACATAGCGGTTAGCGCAATGCCATTACAGAACCAGCAATTGGGACGGGGGTTTGAGTCCTGTGCTGTCTGTAAGGACTTTGTACATTCTCCCCGTGTCTGTGTGGGTCTCCTCGGGGACTCTGGTTTCCTCCCACCAATTGAAACCTACTGGAGGTGTAGGTTAATTGGGTGTAAATTGGGCGGCATGGACTTGTGGGGCGAAATGGCCCATTACTGTGCTGCATGTCTAAATTTAAAATTTAAATTTAAAATTCTGAGGTGCAAAGGGACTTGGGAATCCTTGTGTAGACTATCCTAATGGTTGAACTCCAGGTTGAGTCAGTGGTGAAGAAGGTGAATGGAATGTTAGCATTTATTTCTGGAGCAATAACATATAAGAGCAGGGATGTAATGTAGAGACCCTATAAGGTGCAGGTGAGACCTCACTTGAAGAACTGTGTACACTTTTGAGCACCTTATTTGAGAAAAGATGTGCTGGCATGGGAGAGGATTCAGAGAGGATTTACCAGGAATTAAAGGATTAGCAGATGAGGAACGATTGTTGGCTCTTGGACTGTATTTGTTGGAGTACAGAAGGATGAAGGGGAAATTTCAAATTCTGAAAGGCTTGGACAGAGTAGATGTGGCAAGGATGTTTCCCATGGAAGATAACTCTTGGACAAGAGGGTTTAATTTCAGGATAAAAGGATGTCAATTTAAAACGGAGATACAGAAAAAATGTCTTTAGTCAGAGGGTTATGAGTCTATGGAATGATACCACAGGCAGCTGTGGAAGTGAGGATGTTGGGTGTATTTAAGGCAGAGATTTTTTAAAATTTTTTAAAATTTTTTACACTATGAACCATATCAACCAAAATACATACAAACATTTCCCTCTTAAATATACACAGTGGCATTTTCTCCCCTTTTTCCCCCCTAACTTTCCTCCCCCCTCCAAAAACCAATAAACATTCAACATATACAAAACAATAAAACCATTAAACAATGTCATCACACAATGAAAATGAACAAGAAAAATGTGTCATCTACTTTTATACACTGGATCAAGTCATTTTGTCTTCTTATCATTTTAGGGGGTGGAGTCCGAGGCAAGTCCTCTCTGTTATGTTCCATGTACGGCTTCCAAATTTGTTCAAATAATGTGACTTTATTTTTTAAATTATATGTTTTTTTTTCCAATGGAATACATTTATTCATTTCCATGTACCATTGCTGTACTCTCAGGCTCTCTTCTGATTTCCAAGTTGACGTTATTCATTTTTTGCAACAGCTAAGACTATCATAATAAATCTTTTTTGCACTTCATCCAATTTGAGACCTAATTCTTTACTTCTTATATTACTTAGAAGAAAGATCTCTGGATTTTTTGGTATGTTTTTTGTGATTTTATTTAATACCTGATTTCGATCTTCCCAAAACTTTTTCACTTTCTCACATGCCCAAATTTCAAGTACTGTTGTTCCCATTTCCTTCTTACAGCGAAAACATCTATCTGATAATGTTGGATCCCATTTATTTAACTTTTGGGGCGTGATATATAACCTGTGTAACCAATTATACTGTATCATGAGTAGCCTTGTGTTTATTATATTCTTCATAGTTCCAGAACAAAACTTTCCCATGTTTCATTTTTTATCTTTATGTTTAAATCTTTTTCCCACTTTTGTTTGGGTTTATAGCTTATTTCATCATTTTCCTTCTTTTGCAGCTTGATATACATGTTCATTATAAATCTTTTAATTATCATTCTGTCTGTAATCACATATTCAAAGCTGCTTCCTTCTGGTAATCTCAGTCTGTTTCCCAGTTTATACTTTAAGTAGGCTTTCAGTTGATGCTATGCAAACATTGTATCATGAGTTATTTCATATTTGTACTTCATTTGTTCAAATGTTAATAAATTATTTTGAAAAAAACAATTTTCTATTCTTTTAATTCCTTTTCTCTCCCATTCTCTAAAGGAAAGGTTATCTATTGTAAAAGGGATTAGTTGATTTTGCATCAATAATAATTTTGGTATTTGGTATTTTGTTTTTTTTCTTTTCTAAGTGAATCTTCTTCCATATATTGAGTAAATGATGCAATACTGGTGAGCGTTTATATCGTACCAGCTTTTCATCCCACTTATAAAGTATATGTTCCGGTACCTTCTCCTCTATTTTATCTAGTTCTATCTTAGTCCAATCTGGTTTTTCCCTTGTCTGATAAAAATCTGATAAATACCTTAATTGTGCTGCTCTATAATAATTTTTAAAGTTTGGTAACTGCAAACCACCTTGGTTGTACCTCTGTTAACTTATCTAATGCTATCCTCGGTTTCCCCCTTTCCATAAAAATTTCCTTATTATTCTCTTTAGTTCATTGAAGAATTTCTCGGTTAAGGGAATTGGTAACGATTAAAATAAGTATTGTATCCTTGGGAAGATATTCATTTTACTGCAATTTACTCTCCTTATCAATGTTAGCAGTAATTCTTTCCAATGTTCTAAGTCTTCCTGCAATTTCTTTATTAGTGGCTGATAATTTAATTTGTACAGGCGGCTTAAGTTATTATCTAACCTAATACCAAGGTATCAAATTCTTGTGTTTGCCATTTAAATGGTGATTCTTTTTAAAATTCTGTATAATCCACGTTACTCATTGGCATCACTTCATTTTTATTTGCGTTGATGTTGTACCCTGATATTTCTCCATATTCCTTCAATTTCTTATGTAGTTCTTTTATTGATATTTCTGGCTCTGTTAAGTATACTATGATGTCATCTGCAAATAAACTGATTTTATATTCCTTCTCCTTTATTTTTATCCCTTTTATTTTATTTTCTGTTCTTATCAGTTCTGCCAATGGTTCTATTGCTAAAGCGAACAGTGAGGGAAATAATGGACATTCCTGCCTAGTTGACCTACATAATTTAAATTGGTTCGATATATATCCATTTACTGTCACCTTCGCCAATGGTCCATTATATAATTCTTTAATCCAATTAATATTTTTTTCTGGTAGATTGAACATCTGTAAAACTTTGAATAAATAATTCCATTCTACCTTGTCAAAGGCTTTTTCTGCAACAGCCACTGTTGGCATCTTATTTCCTTGAACTGCATGAATTAAATTAATAAATTTACAGACATTAACCGCTGTTGGTCTTTTCTTAATAAATCCAGTTTGATCTTGTTTTACTATTTTTGGTACACAATCGGCCAATCTGTTTGCTAATAATTTTGCTATTATCTTATAATCTGAGTTAAGTAGGGATATTGGTCTATATGATGCTGGTGTTAATGGATCCTTCCCCGTCTTTGGTATTACTGTAATTATTGCTATCTTACATGAATCTGGCAAGTTTTGTGTTTCTTCTATCTGGTTCATTACTTCAAGGAGAGGAGGAATTAATAACTCTTTAAATGTTTTATAGAATTCTATTGGGAATCTATCCTCTCCAGGCGTTTTATTGTTCGGCAGCTTTTTTAATATATCCTATACTTCCTCTTTTTTAAATGGTTTTATCAGTTTGTTTTGTTCCTCTTGCAATTTCGGCAGTTCAATTTTAGCTAAAAACTCTTCTATTTTATCATCTTTCCCCTCGTTCTCAGTTTGGTATAATTGTTCATAAAATTCCATTAATCTCTATTGGGTTATATGTAATTTATTTGTCCTTTTTCCTTGAGGTCCATACAGTTCTTTTAGCTTGATCTGTTTTAAGTTGCCAGGCTAATATTTTATGTGTTTTTTTCTCCCAGTTCGTAATACTTTAACTTCATTTTCATTATGTTCTTCTCCACTTTATACATTTGTAATGTTTCATATTTTATTTTTTTGTCTGCCAATTCTCTTCTTTTTGTTATATCATCCCTTTATGCTAGTTCTTTTTCTGTACTTACTATCTCCCTTTCCAACTGTTCTATTTCCCGATTGTAGTCCTTTTTCATCTTAGTTACATAACTTATTATCTGCCCTCTAATGAAGGCTTTCATTGCATCCCATAATATAATTTGTCTTTCACTGATTCCGTATTTATTTCAAAGTATGTTTTAATTTGGCGTTCAATAAACTCTCTAAATTCCTGCCTTTTAAGTAGCATGGAGTTTAACCTCCATCTATATGTTCTTGGTGGGATGTCCTCCAGTTCTATTGCTAATAACAAGGGTGAATGATCAGATAGCAATCTAGCTCTATATTCAGTTTTCCTAACTCTCCCTTGAATATGGGCCGACAACAAAAACATATCAATCCTTGAGTATGTTTTATGCCTACTCAAATAATATGAGTATTCTTTCTCTCTTGGGTGCTGCCTCCTCCATATATGCATAAGTTTCATTTCCTGCATTGATTTAACCATAAATTTGGTCACTTTATTCTTTTTACTAGTCTTTTGTCCAGTTTTATCCAACATTGGATCCAAATTAAAGTTAAAATCCCCTCCTATCAATATATTCCCTTGCGTATCTACAATCTTCAGAAAAATATCTTGCATAAAGTTTTGATCCTCTTCATTAGGTGCATATATATTGAGCAAATTCCAAAATTCTGAATATATCTGACACTTTATCATTACATACCTCCCTGCTGGATCTATTATTTCCTCCTCTATTTTGATTGGTACATTTTTATTAATTAACATAGCTACACCGCTAGCTTTTGAATTATATGATGCTGCCGCTATGTGCTGTACCCAGTCTCTCTTTAATTTATTATGTTCCACTTCATTTAAATGCATTTCCTGCACAAATGCTATGTCTATTTTTCTTTTTTCAGCAAATTTAAGAGCCTCTTCTGTTTAATTTGGTTGTGTATTCCATTAATATTTATAGTCATATAATTCAACATGGCCATCTCATATCCTGTTTACACCTCATTTCTGCTTCCTCACAACCACCTTTTCCGCATTTTCATCTCTCAGTTTTTCCTTTTTAAACTCAATGTATGACAACATATTTAAAACATAAAATACTTCAACAACTCCCACATACAATTTTCCCTTTGCCCCAAATGTCCCTCCCCCCCTCTCTCTGAGTTGCCCCTTATCCCTTGCCAGGCAACCACAACTCCCCTCTCCATTTGGATTGTGAACCCGCTCGCAAGCGTCAACTAATTTCGCAGTGACGGTTATTCTCTCCCACCCAACCCCTCACCCAGAAAAGACTTTTTTTTACACATATAACAATGTTCACCCTCTTTTTTATCACCTTACTTCCTTTCTTCCTTTCTCTTTCCCTTCTTTAGTTCTTATATATACATTATTTTTACATCTTTATATATATTTTATTGCTGTTCTTCATTCTTGTTACAACTCTTCATCTCTCCTTCTGTCCTGCAGGCATTTTGCAAATTCTCATGCTTTCTCCGGATCCGAGAACAGTCTGTTTTGCTCCCCAGGGATAAATATTTTAAGCACAGCTGGATGTTTTAACATAAATTTATAACCTTTTTTCTATAGGATCGATTTTGCTGTATTAAACTCCTTCCTCTTCTTTAGGAGTTCAAATCTTATGTCTGGGTAAAAAACTATTTTTGACCCTTGTATTCCAATGGTTTATTGTCTTCTCTAATTTTATTCCTTGCCTGCTCCAGTATATTTTCTCTTGTCGTATATCTCAAAAATTTTACTAAAACAGATTTTGGTTTTTTTTTAAATAAATTTTTTTATTTTTCACACCATATATCACAATAGCCATGATATACACTTTTTCTTTTCCACACATTTACAGTGATTTTTTCTCCCCCCCCCCTCCCTCCTCCCAAGCCACCCCACACCCCCCCCCCCCTCTCATCCATTTTAGGTATACAATCTAAGTTGCATTAATTCAGTCAGACAATGTTGTCATTCAACAAAAATACACCAGAAATTCTACTGAGTCCATTCTTTTCTTTTCTTCTCCTTCCATCAACTTAGGTAATGTTTGTTCCCGGTAGGTTTTCGCTATTGTATTTAATGTATGGCTCCCATACTTGTTCGAATATTTCAATATTATTTCTTAAACTATATGTTATTTTTTCTAATGGAATACATTTATTCATTTCTATATGCCATTGTTGTATTTTCAAATTATCTTCCAATTTCCAGGTTGACATAATACATTTTTTTGCTATGGCTAGGGCTATCTTGACAAATCTTTTTTGTGCATCTTCCAAGTCAATTCCAAATTCTTTATTTTTTATGTTACTTAGGAGAAAGATCTCTGGATTCTTTGGTATATTGTTTTCTGTTATTTTATTTAATATCTGATTGAGATCATCCCAAAATTTTTCTACTCTCTCACATGTACAGATTGCATGAATTGTTGTTCCCCTTTCTTTTTTACATCGAAAACATCTATCAGATACTGTTGGGTCCCATTTATTTAACTTTTGCGGTGTAATGTATAGTCTGTGTAACCAATTATATTGTATCATACGCAGCCTCATATTTATTGTATTTCTCATCGTTCCAGAACATAATTTATCCCATGTTTCCTTTTTTATCTTTATATTTAAATCTTGTTCCCATTTTTGTTTAGTTTTACCATTTGTTTCCTCATTCTCCTTTTCTTGCAGTTTGATATACATATTTGTTATAAATCTTTCGATTAACATTGTATCTGTAATCACATATTCAAGGTTACTTCCCTCTGGTAAACTCAAATTGCTTCCTAATTTATCTTTCAAGTAGGATCTCAGTTGGTAATATGCCAGCGCTGTATCTCCAGTTATATTGTACTTATCTCTCATTTGTTCAAAGGATAAGAATCTACTTCCTGAAAAACAATTTTCTATTCTTTTAATCCCTTTTTTTTCCCATTTTCTAAAGGAAAGGTTGTCTATTGTAAAAGGGAGTAGTTTATTTTGCGTCAATATTAGTTTTGGTATTTGATAATTTATTTTATTTCTTTCTACATGAATCTTCTTCCATATATTGAGGAGATGGTGTAATACTGGAGAAGTTCTATGTTGTACCAATTTTTCGTCCCATTTATATAATATGTGTTCAGGTATCTTTTCCCCTATTTTATCTAATTCTAGTCTCGTCCAGTCTGGTTTTTCCCTTGTTTGATAAAAATCTGATAGGTACCTTAATTGTGCGGCTCTATAATAATTTTTGAAGTTTGGCAATTGTAAGCCTCCTTGTTTATACCATTCTGTTAATTTATCTAGTGCTATCCTCGGTTTCCCCCCTCTCCATAAAAATCTCCTTATTATTTTCTTTAATTCTTTGAAGAATTTTTCTGTCAGTTGTATTGGCAATGCCTGAAATAAGTATAGTATCCTTGGAAAAATGTTCATTTTAATACAGTTTATCCTTCCTATCAGTGTTAGTGGTAGCTCTTTCCAATGCTCTAAATCGTCCTGTAATTTTTTCATTAGTGGATTGTAATTGAGTTTATATAATTGGCCTAGATTTTTGTTTATTTGCACACCTAGGTATCTTATTGCCTGCATTTGCCATCTGAATGGGGATTCCTCCTTAAATTTTGAGAAATCCGCGTTATTCATAGGCATTGCTTCACTTTTATTTACGTTTATCTTGTATCCCGACACTTCTCCATATTCCTTCAATTTCTTATATAGTTCTTTTATTTATAGTTCTGGTTCTGTTAAGTACACTATCACATCATCCGCAAATAGACTGATTTTATATTCCCTGTCTTTTATTTTTATTCCTTTTATATTATTATCTATTCTTATCGATTCTGCTAGTGGTTCTATAGCTAGCGCAAACAATAATGGTGATAGTGGGCATCCCTGCCGCGTTGACCTGCTTAAGTTAAATTGCTTTGATACATGTCCATTTACTGTCACTTTCGCTAACGGTCCCTCATATAATGCTTTAATCCAATTAATATACTTCTCCGGTAAACTGAATTTTTGTAATACTTTGAACAAGTAATTCCATTCTACTCTGTCGAAGGCCTTCTCTGCGTCTAAAGCAACTGCTACTGCCGGTGCTTTATTTCCTTCTACTGCATGAATTAAGTTAATAAATTTACAAATATTGTCTGTTGTGCGTCTTTTTTTGATAAATCCGGTTTGGTCTAAATTTACCATTTTCGGTACCTGTTCTGCTAATCTGTTTGCTAATAGTTTAGCTATTATCTTATAATCTGTGTTTAGCAGCGATATTGGTCTATATGACGCTGGTGAGAGTGGATCTTTCCCTTGTTTTAGTATCACTGTAATTATTGCTGTTTTACATGAATCTGGTAAGTTTTGTGTCTCATCAATCTGGTTGATTACATCCAGGAGGGGCGGTATTATTAGATCTTTAAATGTTTTGTAGAATTCTATTGGGAGTCCATCCTCTCCTGGTGTCTTATTATTTGGTAAATTTTTTATTATCTCTTGTATTTCTACTGTTCCAAATGGTTCTGTTAATTTATTTTGTTCCTCTATTTGTAGTTTTGGTAGTTCAATTTTAGTCAAAAATTCATCTATTTTCCCTTCTTTCCCTTCGTTTTCAGTTCGGTATAATTGTTCATAGAATTCTCTGAAGTTTTCCTTAATTTCTTTTGGATTATATGTAATTTGTTTGTCTTTTTTCCTTGTTGCCAATACCATTTTCTTAGTTTGCTCTGTCTTAAGCTGCCATGCTAAGATTTTGTGTGTTTTTTCACCTAGTTCATAATATTTCTGTTTTGTCTTCATTATATTCTTCTCCACCTTATATGTTTGTAATGTTTCATATTTTATTTTTTTATCCGCCAATTCTCTTCTTTTGGTTGTATCTTCCTTTATTGCTAATTTTTTTTCTATGTTTATTATTTCCCTTTCCAACTGCTCTGTTTCCTGATTATAGTCCTTCTTCATCTTGGTTGCATAACTTATTATTTGTCCTCTAATGAATGCTTTCATTGCGTCCCATAGTATAAACTTATCTTCCACTGATTCCGTATTTACTTCAAAGTACATTTTTAATTGTTTTTCAATAAATTCTCTAAAATCCTGTCTTTTAAGTAGCATGGGGTTTAATCTCCATCTATACATTCTTGGAGGGATGTCCTCTAGCTCTATTGCCAATAACAGGGGTGAGTGGTCCGATAATAGTCTAGCTTTATATTCCGTTTTCCTAACTCTCCCTTGAATGTGGGCTGATAACAGGAATAGGTCTATCCTTGAGTATGTTTTATGTCTAGTCGAGTAGTATGAGTATTCCTTTTCCTTTGGGTTTTGTTTCCTCCATATGTCCACAAGTTTCATTTCTTGCATTGATTTAATTATAAATTTGGTTTCTTTGTTCTTCCTGTTAATTTTTTTCCCCGTTTTATCCATATTTGGATCCAAATTCAGATTGAAATCCCCTCCTATTAGTATGTTCCCTTGCGTATTAGCTACCTTCAAAAAGATATCTTGCATAAACTTTTGATCTTCTTCGTTAGGTGAATATATATTAAGTAGATTCTAAAGCTCTGAATATATTTGACATTTTATCATAACATATCTCCCTGCTGGATCTATTATTTCCTCTTCTATTTTAAATGGCACATTTTTGGTAATTAATATAGCCACTCCTCTTGCTTTTGAATTATACGATGCTGCTGTTACATGTCCTACCCAATCTCTCTTTAATTTCTTGTGCTCCAATTCAGTTAAGTGTGTTTCTTGGACAAATGCTGTATCTATTTTTTCCTTTTTCAGTAAATTTAGTAGTTTCTTCCTTTTAATTTGGTTATGTATTCCATTAATATTTAGAGTCATATAGTTCAGCGTAGCCATTTTATATTTTGTTTATCTTCTCTTTCCGTTTTTCCATCATTACCTTTCCTCCTTTTCCATTTCTGTTTTCTTATTTTCAACTCTTTACCAGACAACATTCCTACAACATCCAACATTTTCCTTATTCTCCTATTTCTATCTTCTTTATCCCCAATCTCCCCTTCCCCTCCTGAGTTGTCCTTTATCCCTTGTCGGACAACCACATCTCCCCTCTCCATTTGGATTTGCGAATCCACTCGCAAGCGTCAACTGATTTTGCAGATCTTGGTTTTTGATGTGTATGTGGTTTCAGGGCTAGTGTTCTGTGTGTCCTTTCTATTTCCATTCCTTCCTGTATTTCTGTCATTCCCAGGACTTTTGGGATCCATTCTTTTATAAATTCCTTCATATCTGTGCCTTCTTCATCTTCCTTTAGGCCCACTATTTTTATGTTGTTTCGCTTACTATAATTTTCCATCATATCAATTTTCTGAGCTAACAACTCCTGTGCCTCTAATTTTTTTATCACTTTTTTCCAATTTTCTTCTTAAGTCATTCACTTCCATTTCTACAGCCGTTTCTTATTCTTCCACATTTTCTAATCTTTTCCCTGTATCCTCAATATAATCCATCTGTCATGACCAGCTCTATTCTAATCACTTTTTCTTCTGTACTTTTCATTTTTCTTTTAATTTCACTAAATTCTAATGTCAACCATTCTTTTAATGCTCTCATTTGTTCTTGGAAAATTTTTTTTATCTATATTCTGTCCATTTATTTTACCTATTTCTCTGTGCAGATCTTGGTCTTCTTCTTCCTCTTCTTCTGTGTCTGTACCGGTATTTGTGACTTCTTCTCTTTCTTGTATCTGTGTCTCTTCTGACTTTCCTGATAAGTTGCTTGTCCCACTTTGTTGGGCTTCTTCTTGCTTGGCTTCTTCTTGCTTGGCTTCTTGCTGTTGGTCCTCTACTTCTGGGCTTCTCATCTGTTGGTCCTTCTGCTGCTGCTCTTCTTTCCTTTCACTCCCTTTCCTGTCGCTTTCCTCTTCTTCCAGCTGAGAGCCCTGGTGTTGGGCATCCCTCAGCTGGACGTGTTGTGTTTGCCCTCTCTTCGGCTGAGCCCCCCTCCCGTCGGTGATCTCCTTCTCCTTAGTAAGCGTGCTGCGCACTTTTGTTTGGCTCAGAGAGCCATTTTTGCAGTCCAGCAGTCGGGGGGGGGGGTGGGGTCACTACTCTGCGGGGTTGTCACCAACCTCGGAGAACGGTTTCTCTTCTCCACGGCAGCTCCCTGTTTCTTCATGCAGGTAAGGCCTTCTCCTTTCTCTTCTGGCGTCTTTTCTTTTTTTTTCCTGTTGTTTTTACTTTTTCCTTCTTGGGTGCCATTTTCTTTCTTTTCTCTATAACTTTATCTTTTATTTGTTATGTTTTGTATTTCTTGAATTTTGTATTTTCTTCACTTTATTTCTTTTCTGGAGAGGGCTGGTATTCCCCTACCGGTCGCTTCTCCATCATGTGACTCCTCTATTTAAGGCAGAAATTGACGGATATTTGATTAGTCAGGGCATCAAGGGTAACGGGGAGAAGTCCGGGGAGTGGGGCAGAGTGGGAGGATGGATCAGCTCATGATTAGAAAAGCGGAGCAGATTCGATAGGCCGATGGGACTACTTCTGCTCCTATATCTTGTGATCTTTGCTTTCTAAAGTACACTGTTTGATCTGCTGAGTTTCTCCAACATTATGTCTTACTTCAATCATGGAGTCTGCAGATCTTTTACTAATGACTGTCAAGTACCCTTCCAGAATGATCTTATGCTAATCCCATTTATTTGTTCAATATTCCCCTCAGCCTCTACCACTCACCCGTAAACAATGGTCAGTTAACTTACCATGTCTTCGGGAAGATGAAGGATACCCGCAGGAAATCCACATTGTGACAGGAAAAAGAGGCAAATCCTCAGACAGGCATTACTGAAGCAGTGAGGCTGAGGCTCTATCAGCAGAACCAGAGGTCACCATCGATGCAGAGAAGAGGGAGCCAGAATAATGTGTAATGGGATCCTTGCACAAAGTAAGGTGGGAGCAATTGCAACAAATACAGATACACGAGTCAGTGGGCTTGTTTTTTTTTCCGGAGTCCTTGATGGGAAAGGGTGGTTCTTTGCAGCACGTTCGTCCAGTGGGCTTGTTATGGATATGACATTCCAGTGTTTTTATTCAAGTCAAGCCAACCTATTATCATCTGCTTGCACAAGTACAACCCAACAAAACAAACTTCTCCGGTCCTTGGTGCAAAACACTCAGGCACACAACCAGATATAACATACATACAGACAAACAATACATGTGCAGGACAAGTATTTCAAATAACTAAATAAATATTGTTTCATGAACATGAATGGTTCCTTTGGTCGTTCAGCATTCTCACTGCCTGTGGGAAGAAGCTGTTCCTCAGCCTGGTGGTGCTGGCTCTGATACTCCTGGAGCTCTTCCCTGACGGGAGCCTTTGTCTTTCAAATGCAATACACACGAGCTGGAGAAACTCAGCAGGTCATGCATCCTCATTTGCTTCATCAAGTCTTTTGTTACTTAATGAATGTATTTAAGTTTCTCAGCTGCTGCAGTTAGATTCAAACTGGTATTGCTGGGTCAATCGTTGAAAATTCTACCAGTCCAGTAACCTGACCACTCAGCCTAGTGAGGTGCAATATAAATTTGGCGTATTTATGTTCCTTCAGCCATCCAAGAGCAGAAATGAACTTGTGAAAAACCATATTAAACTGTAATTATAAACCTAGACCGTGGGGAGTCTTCTTCAATGTAATTTGGCTTATAGTGACAGTTGAACCATTCTTGAACCTGTGTGGAGTCTGTCTAACATTTATTCTCACTTTGCAACCTTATTTGTGTAAAAAGAAATCTTCAATATAATCCATCACACTTAATTTCGGTTGATGGCTGGGATATACAATAACGTCAGAGCAACAAACAACTTGCCTGTTTGCTGAATCTTTGGAAATGTATCCTGTACTTGATCTGGCTGCCTCATGTGTTAAGCTACTTCCTCAATCTTTACCTCATTTCTGTAAGCCTGGAAATTTTTTAGTTAATTTGATTTGCAAGTAAGTATGGTTTTTGATACCTGAAATGGAAATTAGGTGCCATCTACAAATCTGTGCAAGTTTGAACTGAGCTTCTGGGATCACCTTTTTAATAGTTAAGATTGCCTCTCTATAGCTCCAAAGCATTGCCAAGCCTCAGCTTACCCATTGCAGGTCTCCTCATCTTTGCATTTACTTCAAGAAATGAACATTTCAAAGTGCCCCAGACCCGCCTTCCTCCTGGCTACATCCCCCTCAACTGGAGAGTCCGTCAGCTAAATCTCTGCTACTTGTGTCATAACATTGGGACAAGTTACATTCATTCATGATCCAATGCTGGTTTCCTTCCGCTCTGGAGAAAGTCTGATCTTACAGCTGAAGGAAAAATAGAATAGGGAATGAGAATATTTGAAGGATGTGGGACCAAAATTATTGATTGAATAGAAATGGTTGAGGCAGATGGGAATATTTGAAGGGACAGTATTTGTAATAGTGAGGAAGTCTTTCCTTCATTGGGCAAGGCATTGAATATGGGGGTTAAGTTATCATATTGTAGTTGTACAAATCTTTGATTGGGCTGCCTTTGATGCATTGCTGGGTAATAGGAAGAATATGACGAGGCCACCGAGGATGCAAAGGAGATTCACAGGACTGTTGTTTGGATGCTGAGTTAGTCAAGGCCAAGTTTACTGTCATCCGATTGCACAAGTACAACACAATGAAACAGTGTTCTCTGGTCCTCGGTGCAAAGCACATAGACACACAACCAGACAAAACACGCACGCGCGTGCACACACACACACACACACACACACACACACACACACACAATGCATATACAGGACAAGTATTTCATCTGAACAAATAAATAAATATTGTTTCATGGATATGAGAGTCTCAGATGGTTAGTGTGAACAGTTTCTTTGGTCGTTTAGCATTTTCATGGCTCTTGGGAAGAAGCTGTTCCTCAGCCTGGTGGTGCTCACTCTGACTCTCCTGTATTTCTTCCCCGACAGGAGCAGCTGAAAAATGCTGTGTGCAGGGTGGAAGGGGTCCTCTATGATTTTGAGAGCCATCTTCAGACAACGATCCCAGTAGATTGGCCAGGGGGTAGGGAGGGTTTGGAGGGAGACTCCAGTGATCCTTTCTGCTGCTCTTATGTTGTGGATTGACCACCAATTCATTACTCTGGAACAGCATCCATACCACACTGTGATGCAGCCAGCCAGGATGCTCTCAATAGAGCTCCTGGGGAAGGTTGACATAATAGTGAGGAGAGGTGGAGTGTCCACGATATGTCACCAGTTAAGTGAACTCCAACTCGAGTTATTGATGTGTTGTGGAGCTGACTAATGAGGGTTGTAAAATTATTAGTGGCATAGAGGAGTCACAAAGCAAGGGAATCTAAAACCAGAGGACAACTGAGGGCAAGTTTTTCCACAGTAATCTTCAGATTTATTGTCAGAGTACATGAATATACTCTGCTGTTTTTGAATAAAATGAAGAACAAAAACAGAAGATTGTTAAACTGGACCTTGATATTACAAGTATATAATCTGCAAATTATTCATATCAGAGGTTCAAATAATATAGCAGATTGTTTGTCATTGTTAAAATTAATCATGTATAAAAATGCTCTAAACATTGTTACTTTATTATAACATGTTTTCTATATTGTGAATTGTAATATCTTTAGTGATTTTAAAGACAGTTTAGTTATTACTGAATTTTAACTCGAGTTAAAATTCCTTTAAAGGAGGGGAGGTGTAATGTAGTTAAATATTGGGAGAATTTGGTAAAATTAGAAGAGTTCATATTCAGTGGACTTTACAGAAACGATGGAGAATGCTATGCACATTTCACAAGTAGGTGTTAATTTAAATGACTGTCATGAAATGAATAGACCATTGTTTGGATTGGAGTCAGGCTGGCTGTTTGAATATCTACAAAGTGCTCACTCAAAGGTCAATGAGAAGTTTTGTTTAACTAAAGCAACAGATGGGAGCAGAAGGATAACTCCTATTGTTTGCTGGAGAAGGTGAGGGGGGGATTACAAATGAGAGAGTCACGTGGGCTTTCTGGCAGTTGGGAGATGAAGAGAGAGAGAGAGAGAGAGAGAGACTGAACAGTCACAACTGAAACAAGCAAGAAAAGGTTGTTGGAATTGAAACAGAAAGCTCCAGAGCGGCGAATGTCTGGAAGTGCTATCTGTCTGATGTTTCTTTTGGAATAAGTGAAACAGAAAGGAACTCTGTGATAGCCTGAAAGAAAGAGGTTATCATCTGAAGAACTCTGATGGGACAAGTTTCATCAGCAAGAAATTGAGGTGACTAATGGTGGTACCTCAGTTGTGGAAATCCTGGAACAACAAATCTCTCTCTGCAAACCTCCAAAGAACCTTCCTGAATGGTTAACATTTACCTTTCAAGCACCAAAGCCTGGTGAACTTTATACATGTTAAATTCTGTGCACAGTATAAAAATTGTCTGCAACCAGAGAACTTGGAAGAATGAGACGTGAACCAAAGAACTTTTCTTAAATTTACACACACATCATACACATGCGCTTAGAATTAGAAGGGGGGTAATTTGGGTTAGTTAAGTTAATAGTGATAAGTTAAAGTTTGATTCTGTTTTCATGTTTAAAGATAATTAAAAACAACTTTTGTTTAAGTAACCATTTGTCATGATGACTATCTATTGCTGCTGGGTTTTGGGGTCCTTTGGGCTCGTAACACAACCGAGATTCTTTTACCGATGGGCAAAGCAGAATTACCACTAATTGGTGGTGCAAAAAAAAACTGTACACAATTCATACATGTAAACAAATAATTAAATGTAAACAAACAACTGTGCAATTCAAAGAGTCCTTAAACAAGTCCCTGATTGAGTCTATTATTAAGGAGTCTGATGGTGGAGGGGTAGCAGCTGTTCCTGAACCTGGTGGTATGAGTCTTGTGGCACTAATGCCTCTTTCCTGATGTTGGCAGTGAGAACAGAGTATAAGCTGTGGATCCTTGATGATTGCTCCTGCTCTCTCCTGTCGATGTTCTTATTGGTGGGGAGTGTTTTGCTTGTGATGACCGAGCTGTGTCCACTACCTTTTGCAGGGTGGTATTTATATGGAACAAACTGTGATAGAGACATACATATTGAAAGGCCCTTCAGCCCAATTTGCCCATGGAGACGGAGTTGACATTCTCGGCGAATGGCATTGAGGCCAGTTCCTCAGTTTTCATTGGTAGCTGATTTCTCAACACTGAACCAGTTTCCCCTCTTACAACTTGGTTAGCAGCAGAGGGTGGTACAAAAGTAATGCTCAAAAGGCATTTGGTACTGGCAAATGGATGGGGAAGGCAGAATGCAGACACACTGGGTGAGAGTAGATGGGCAGTCTGGTGCTGGCATGTGCACGGGATGGGCTGCCGTGCTGATTCTGGGCTGGATGGTGGGGACAGGAGGGAGTGGGTGCAGAGGGCAAGAGGAGCCGGGACACGGAACAGGAGAGAGTGGTTGGGAAGGGCAGCTGCCATCCTGCAGGTGCAGCTCTCCCGACTTCCGGTGTGGGCGGCGCGCCGGGCCCGGGTCCCGGACGGAGCCGCCATGTCCCGCAGCTCGTCTCGCCGACCCGCCGCCGACGCCGCCTACCTCACCCTGAAGTTGACGCTCGCCGTGTCCGCCACTCTCTTCTGGGTGAGTGAGGAGTGGTGGGGGGGGGGGGGGGGGGTGGAATGATAAATAACCGCCGACATAAAATGGCCATTAAAGGGAGCAGAGCGGCACTGCTGGCGTTGGGGTGGCGCCGGCTTCATTCGTTCTATCCGAGTTGTTGGTCTCTGAGAGCGGCTGAGCCCCTCCTCCCCTCTTTGGCCTTTTCTTCACTCAGGGGATGGCCCTGCACAGGGCTATTGCACCTGCAGACATTCATTAAAACTCATGGATTGGATTTCTGGTGAATTGAAAGGTAAATGAGAATTAACACTCTGGTTTATTATTTTGCTGGGGGCTGTTGCTATGACAACAATTTTATCAAACTCCTTCCTATTTTTTACTAACTAGGGATTGAAGCTGTGAAAGGTTCCCACCCTGAACCAGGTGAATCACTCCATAGTTGTCCCCGGTTTGACTCACTTGCTCAATTCTTTGTAAACAGCTGAAATCCATTTTGTTTAAGTGGAATTGTTTTTTTTTGTTTTATGGTAACATGAGAAGTTCCAGCTTGTTGTCACTTTGCATCAATCCGCGAGAAAACAAGCAAGTCATTTGTAGCATGAGAGCAGCAGTAGGGAGGAAGAACACAAGCACATTACGTGGTGTGATGGTGCAGTGAAATGATAGGGTTGTTTGTACCAAGCAAGGGTAGAATGGGAACAGTGTGGCGGGGTTCATTCAGGAACAGGGAAGAAACTGTCTTTGAGCGTGTTGGTGTGCAAACCTCTTCCCTGATAGAAGGAGGGAGAAGAGAATGTGGCTGGTCTAAGATATTTTCTCTTTTATGTGTGCAGCTTGCCAATTTCTTGACAGCTACCTGAAGTTATCAAGTTTATCATCATCTGATTGTCCATGTACAACACACAAAATCACATACATATAAAGATGTGTTTTTTGGGATGATTTACTTGGTTCTAGGGCACTGTTCATTTCTCTCACAGTCTGTGGGAAGAAGCTGTTTCCCAGCCTGGCAGTCCTGACTTTGATGCTCTTGTACCTCCTTGGTAATCGCGGTTAAAAAATGTTAAAACAAAAACATTTGAGGAACTCAGCAGGTCGAGCAGGGTCCAGAGGAGGCCTGAGTCCAAAATATTGGTTATATATCTTTAGTATTGAGCCTTTGATACTGTGATGAAGGGCTTAGGCCTGGAACACTGGTTAGAGAGCGTTGTCTCCGCTCCATCCTCAACATTCATTGGAGCGCCTTCATCCCTAACATCGAAGTACTCGAGATGGCAGAGGCCGACAGCATCGAGTCCACGCTGCTGAAGATCCAGCTGCGCTGGGTGGGCCACGTCTCCAGAATGGAGGACCATCGCCTTCCCAAGATCGTGTTATATGGCAAGCTCTCCACTGACCACCGTGACAGAGGTGCACCAAAGAAGAGGTACAAGGACTGCCTAAAGAAATCTCTTGGTGCCTGCCCCATTGACCACCGCCAGTGGGCTGGTATCGCCTCAAACCGTACATCTTGGCGCCTCACAGTTCGGCGAGCAGCAACCTCCTTTGAAGAAGACCGCAGAGCCCACCTCACTGACAAAAGACAAAGGAGGAAAAACCCAACCCCAACCAACCAATTTTCCCCTGCAACCGCTGCAACCGTGTCTGCCTGTCCCGCATCAGACTTGTCAGCCACAAACGAGCCTGCAGCTGACGTGGACATTTACCCCCACAATAAATCTTCGTCCGCGAAGCCAAGCCAAAGTAACCTGCTGTAGATGATGCGAGACTGGCTTAGTTCCTTCAGCATTTTTGTGTTTTTTTTTTACAACAATCGCAGCATCTGCACTCTTTCATATTTCACTCTAATGTTACTGTGTGCTGGATGGAAAGTCCCAGTGAAGTAATGCTCACAGTAAATGTCATTGAGAGAAGAAAGGGAGACCATTTTGATGATTCTCTATATTGACTTCTGGTCGAATTCTTTGCAGTTACCCTGCCACACAATGTTCTTGCACATTCACTCCCTCTGGGCTGAGGTTGTCTGAGCTCTGGTAATTTTCCCCCATGTCCTCTTCTAGATCCATTATCTGACCACCAACTTGTGTAGAAATCTTGATCATTTGGCACATGACTCACTGGATGATGGTCCCTGTGCTCCTTTTAAACTCACCGGGTTCACTGGAACATCCAGCAAAAAAAATTAAAACAACATGGGTAACATGCAGTGGTGTGTAAAATTTGCCAGTCTCGCACCAAAGTGCTGAAAGTAATAAGTCATCAGAATGTTTTTGAAATGAGGATTGTCTGCACTTAAAACTGAGTGTAAAACATGCCAGAATCAGAATTTATTATCATGAGCAAGTCATTAAATTCAGTGTTTTGCTGCAGCATCATTCATATTATAACCATCTTACAGCATTACTATTAAAAAAAATAATAGTGCACAGAAACAGACTCCTTTGGCACTTCTAGTCTGTGTTGAACCATTTATTTACCATTTATTTTGGTTCATTCATTATTCAGAAATCTGGAGGCAGCGGGGAAGATGCTCTCGTGCGGTCTTTAGGCTCCTATACCTTTTACCAGATGGTAGCAAAGTGAAGAGGGCCTGGCCTGGCTGCTGGGGGTCTTTGAGGATAGAGGCTGCTTTTTTAAGACACCACTTCTTGTAGATGTCCTCGATGGAGTGAAGTCTCATGCCTGTGATGTTGCAGGCCAAGTCAACTCTCTGGAGTTTATTCTTGTCCTGAGAGTTGGTGCCTCCATACTCAGGCAGAGATGCAACCAGCCAGAATGCTCACCATGGTACACCAAATCTGCTCAGACACCTCACAAAGTATAGCCACTGGTGAGCCTTCTTTGTGAATGCATCAATATGGTGGTTCCAGGACAGATTATTAGATCTGTTGACACCCAGGAATTTGAAGTTCTTGACCCTCTTCACTACTGAGCCCTTCATGAGGACTGGGCCATGTTCCTCTGACTTCCTCGACGTCCAAAATCGTCTTGGTTTTGCTGATGTTGAGTGCAAGGTTGTTGCTGTTACACCATTCAACGAGCTGATCTATCTCCTTCCTGTACACTTTCTCATTGCTGCTTATGATGGGTGTATAACGAGTAGTGGGCTGAGCACGCATCCTTGGGGTGTGCCTGCGTTGATCAGTGAGGAGACAACATTTCCAATTTGTGGTCTTCTGATGAGAAAGTCAAGGACCCAGTTGCAGAATGGGGTACAGAGGCCTAGAGTTTTTTTTAGCTTCTCGACCAGCACTGAGGGAATAATGGTACTGAAGGCCAAACTATAGTTGATGAAGAGCAGCTATATGTATGAATTGCTGTTTTCATGGTGATCTAGAGCTGAGTGATTCATTGCATTATTTTGACAAGGAAATAATCCTTGGAATCTTTTTGAAAAGTTCCCTCTCAGTCAACAAGTAAAAACTGGTTGTCTGATTATTACATTACTGTCTGTGAATACTGGCTTTGAGCAACATTGCAACAGAGACTGAACTTCAAAAACATGAAGTATGGATAACAAAGAACATCCTAGAGTTAGGAAAAGTGCTTTATAAATGCTAACTCTTTTTTCCTCCTTTGTTTCTCAACTCGTTCTCATGGCAACTGATACTTGTTGCACTCTGCTCTGCGAAGATATTACTCTTAAATATCTCTTAATTCGCTTTGAAACAAATGTAAAGTGATTTTAATGAATTCCCCAATCAGTAAATAGGTTTTTAAGAATGGCTAAACATAACATGATCACTTCAATGTGCTGTATTCTTCCTTTGAAATTCATTCAACTGAGTTCGAGGAAACAAGACACTGAAATTACATTCCAATGTACACAGCCCTACAGACAGGGACTACATTTACAGGCAATTCTCTTTACAGTCAATCAAAGCCATTCAGAATTTTAGAAACATCTGTTGTCATTGGGTGAGATTGGAACTTTGCTTCACCTGTCAACATCGTACCACAGAACATTACAGCACAGAAGCAGACTCCTTCGTCCCTTCTAGTCTGTACCAAACCTTTTTTTTTTGTCAAGTCTTACTGACCTGCACCCAGTCCATATCCCTCCATACCTCTCCCATCTACGTACTTGTCCAAATTCTTCTTCAATGCTAAAATTGAGCCTGCATTCACCACTTCAGCTGGAAGCTCATCCACATCCCCATCATTCTCTGGGAGAAGATGTTCCTCCTCATGATCTCCCTAAACTTTTCCTCCTTCACTCTTAACCATGTCCTCTTGTTTTTATCTCACCTATCCTCAGTGGAAAAAGCCTAATGAAGTTTTCTCTTTCTATCCCCCTCATCATTTTAAATACTCCTATCAAATCATCCTCATTCTTCTACACTCCAGGGAAAAAAATGATTAACCTTTCCCTACAACTCAGTTCCTGAAGTCTGGGCAACATCCTAGTAAATCTTTTTTGGAGTCTTTCTATCTTATTGATATCTTTCCTGTAGTTAGGTGACCAAACCTGCATACAATACTCCAAATATGGCATCACCAATGTTTTATAGAACTTTAACATAACATCCCACTCCTATACTCAATACTTTGATTTATGAAGGCCATTATGCCGAAATCTCTCTTTACAACCCTGTTCACTTGTGATGCCACTTTCGGGGAATTATATATGTGCATTCCCAAATCCCTCTGTTCTACTGAACTTCACAGTGCTCGACAATTTACCGTATATGTCCTTTCTTGGTTTTTCCTTCCAAAATGCAACACCTCACACTTGTCCATATTAAATTCTATCTGCCATTTTTCAGCCCATTTTTCTAGCTGGTCCAGATCCCTCTGCAAGCTTTGAAGACCTTCTTTGCTGTCCACAACACCTCCAATCTATAGTGTCACCTGAAAACTTGCTGAATTAATTTACTACATTATCATCCAGATCACTGATATAGATGACAGACAACAATGGTCCCAGCTGACAAGTCACAGGCCTCCAGTCTGAGAAGTATTACAAACCGCGCGTAATAAGCAGCAATAGACAATGAAGCAGACAGTGTTTAATTTTAAAACTCTAATTTTATTTCAGCTTTTAAACTATGGGCTTAACTTTGAAACTATCCTTAACACTAAATCTATCCCCAACTATGCGCAGGTGTGGGTGTGTGAGGGTGTGGGGGTGTGAGGGTGTGGGGGTGTGAGGGTGTGGGTGTGTGAGGGTGTGGGTGTGTGAGGGTGTGGGTGTGTGAGGGTGTGGGTGTGTGAGGGTGTGGGTGTGTGAGGGTGTGGGTGTGTGAGGGTGTGGGTGTGTGAGGGTGTGGGTTTAAGAGAAATATACACTCAAACCATTATAGTCCAGGCCAAAATCTAGAAAGTTACTTCAAAGTTCAATTTTTGTAATTCAGTGTTGAAGCATAGGCCTTTGAAATTTGATGGACAGAATTAATGATGAACTGATGGGAAGACTGGAGTTGTGGATGCTACAGGTTCACGAATTCTCCTTGCGTTGCCCTTGAAGAAATGTCCATCCACATGAGTGGTTGTTATAACACTCCTGGTCCTTTTTTAGACGAGACTTGAACTGGCCAGCCTCCACGAAGCTTTGCTTGTTAGTCACAACAAAATGAAGCACTTTGCTTCCTAAAAGACTCTCCTGGCACAGGTCACTCCACTGAAAAGGCCCAATCATTCACAGAGCATGCTTTGTTCTGAATTCCACAAAAATGGCTGGCCATAAGAGCTGCTTCAAAAAGCTGTTTTCTCTTCAGCAGACGGAACAGTTCTCCCTTAAAAAATCACAATGTCTTTGCAAATATATTGAATTTGGAACATACTGTGACAAGCCTTCCCTCAGTTTTTCATATGTATTGAATTGTCATTGGGCTGTAACTTGTGATGGTGCTTGTGTGAAATGTTAAATGTTAACTGTGATCATTCAGTTCCTCCTGTCTATACTATCCCTTACAGTGATAAAATAGGAGCTCATTACACCTCCCCCAACAAAGAAAATTTTGAGCTGTAAGAGCACAATTTTTAAGTACAATCTACAACATTAAGTAATATCTTCACTGTTGCTATATAATATAATACAGATAAATAACATTCCTTTGAATCATATACAATTAATGTTTAGTTTTGCTGCGAAACATTGCAAACTTAACATCTTGAAAGGCAATCAGCAATTACATTGTCTTTGCCTTTAATGTAAGTTATCATTAAATTCTATTCTTGCAGAATTAAACTCCAGTTTAGTAGTCTTCTATTCCTTGTTTAATCTTATTCAAAAATCACGGTCAATGTAAACAATGCTCAATCTCATAGCTATGCAAACATACACCTCAAAAAGTTGCAGAGCCGATACAATAGACAACAATCACTTTCCAATAGCAGAACAACTTCCCTGATTGTTCACTGAGCCTCCCAGACACACAAGCCACTGGATTCTCAACACCATCATAGCCATCTCCCTGCAATTACACAGCACTGGCAGCATCCCCACTGGCATGAACTGCCAAAGCAAATGGCCTCTCAAAATCAAGACATGCTATGACCTTCAATCTGTCAAATTCCTCCTGACAGATAGTGGTCGAAACAAACTTCTCACTCCTCTTCAAAATATCAATCAAGGGAAGAGCAATGTCAATGAAGTTTTCACAGAACTTCCCATCCTACCATTCCTAAAAATCTCCCAATAACTTTCTTACCTATGGGCATAGGAAATTCAGAAACCATCTGAATTCCAACCAATCCTCCCTGGCCAACAACATAACCAAGACAACTTACCCAAGCATGACAAAATGCGCTCCCAGCTACAATAACATTAAAATTGGCTTTCAAAAAGCTGCCAAACAGCTCTTCCCTAAAATGACTGTCACATCTCCCAACAATGTAGCCAACTTCACCCACCTTAGATGCCTTCTCATTGTGCCCAGAAAATCTTGCTCTACCATCATTAGACATTGTTGAGAACAGAATTAACATTTTATCTCCTGGTTTAAAACTTCTCTGACTAGCTTTTCTGAACCATTTTATCTTGAGTCACTTTTAAATTCTCCTCAACTACCTTACACAATTTTTTACAGCCATCATTAAACTTTGAAACATAATCCAACAATTTCAACTGCACATCCTCATCAACCCACTGGCCCTTTAGCAATATTAAAGGTCCTCTAACTTGATGTCCAAATACCAGCTCAAAAGGGCTGAAGCCTAGTGATTCCTGTACAGATTCTCTTTCTACAAACAGAGGCAAATGACATCCTCATCCCACTCCTCATCATAGCAATAGATCCTCATCATGCTCTTGAGTGTTGAATGAAATCTCTCCAAGGCTCCTTGAGTTTCAGGATGATATGCAGATGATGTAATTTGTTTAACTCCTAATTTATAAACAATTTGTTGGAAAAGTCCTGATATAAAGTTACCTCCTTGCTCCGATTGAATTTCCTTAGGCAATCCCACTAATGTAAAATTTTAACAAAGCTTTGGTGATGGATTTAGCTTTTATGTTCCTAAGTGGAATAGCTTCTGGAATCCTGGAAGGTGCACACATAACAGTTAACAAGTACTGATTTCCAGATTTTGTCTTAGACAATAGACCAACACAGTCCACGATAATTCTAAAAAAAAGATTCTCCATAAACAGGTGTAAGTGGTAAAAGTACCTTTGGCGGCCCCTGACTAGGTTTACCCACAACCTGACAAATGTTACACATCCTGGAAAAAGTCACAACGTCCCTCCTTAAACTAGGCCAATAAAAGTGTCTTGTTATTTTATCTACAGACTTCTTTACTCCAAAATGACCACCTAAGGGTGTGCTATGGGCCAAGTTTAAAATTTCATTCCTATATGCTTTAGGAACTACAACCTGATGAATAACTACCCATTCTTCTTTAACAAGCATATCTCTTGGTCTTCACTTTCTCATAAGCACACCATCTTTAAAATAACTACCAAACTGGCACTTTCTCAATTTCCTCCTCAGATAAAACCTTAATTCTCACCTCAGCAAGATCTCTATCTGTTTTTCTATCAATTCTTTTCATTTTAAAGAAAATTCCTCACTTTCAGGTTCAAAATCAATATCCTGGTCTAAGAGAAAAGTTTCTGAAAAATCCACACAATCTAAAAACTGTTCTGCCTTATCAATAATTTTATCTTCCTCATCAAGTTTCTTTGCTATTGCCCAAGTCATTGCACAGGCCGGATAGATTTCAAAATCTGTCTTTATCTCATCAATAATTGACTTCTTTATCAATTTCACCACAGGACCCACTTGACCTTCTGCCAAGACATCCCCAGAGGCATTGAAACTCCATCTTGTCAGGCCCTGGGGATTTATCCACCCTTATTTGCTTTAAGACAGCAAACACATCCTCCTATTTAATCTGGATAGGTACCACAACTTCACTACTTATTTTCCTCACTCCCCAGAACTCTGTGCCTATTTCCTGAGTACACACTGATGGAAAAAAAACTATTTAAGATCTCTTTCATCTCTTTTGGCTCCATACAAAGTCAACCACACTGATCTTCAAGGGGACCAAATTTGTCTTTTACTGTCCTTTGCTCTTAATATCCCTGTAGAAATGCTTAGGATTTTCCTTCATATTGTCTTCCACAGCAACCTCATGTCTTCTTTTAGCCTTCCTGATTTATTTCTTGAGGTGTTCGTTGTAATTTGCTCCTTTTTCCTCATACCTGCTGTACATCTTCTGATTTTAGATTCAGTCTTCCAAGTGGAAACTTGGATGTAAACAGCGTAATGGAGATGAAACAAGATTAAGAACACTGGGGGCTTGTGGAGATGAGATATTTGAAGTGTGTGTCACATTGCTGGTGTAGACCAATTTTACCTCCTCCCTTAGCCCCCTCCCCCCCTTTCAGCCCCACCCTGATATTTTAGTGAATTACAAGACTTGGTTAGGTATGCGGAAAAGGAAGAAACTCCTGACAGCTCATTAATTTCTTTGATCGAAATTCTGGAGTGGGGTTTGAATCCTTGAATTTCTCAATTGATGGCAAGAGTGCTGGGATTCAGGTCATTGTCAGGTTGCAGTAATCCCAAAGTGGTCTCTCCAGAACCGTAAATCATGCACTCTGCAGAAACGTGGTAAAAATAGAATTGAAGGGTGTTATTAAATATATATCTAATTATTTTCTCTCCAATCTGGAGTATCTGGTTAGACAAAAGTAAATCAATCTGGGATTGCATATCTGAGAGTTACTTCCCAAAACTGAGTTGGCCACTGAGATGGTCATTTGTGATTCTGGTGGAAATTGTCTCAGGAGGCAACTGGTGTAGTTATAAGGATTGCATTTACCACACATTATCTGTTTTACCATTTGTTCTCGTGAGTGATTTTAGAGGCATGTATAGGCATGGGTATGTTTATGTGAAGATCTTTGTATGTTTACTTGTGTGAAATGTGTCATTGACTGTTTTAAAGATGAGATCAATCATTCTTGGGATTTAGAGGATTAAAAGTGATGGGAATTATTTAGAGAAGTGAACATAGTAAAGGATCATTAATGATTTTATTGAAAGATAAAACAGACAACAGACTTTTCGGCCAACACTGAATGTGGTCACATTCAAAAGTATATTTGATTAGTGAGTGTGTGAATCAAGGGGAGCCTGATTGTCTTTGTGTAGGGGGGAGAGTATGTGTGTGAATGGTGTGTTGCGGGGTGAGGGTGGTGTGTGTGTCGTGAAAATGGTTGAGGTAGTGAAGGAACAGCTGGAGGACTGCTTTGAATCGGTGAGCTGGACCACATTCAAACTTGTTGTCAAATCTGAATGAGTATGCCACGGCTGTCATCAACTGCATCAGGATCTGTGAGGTTGGTGTCTGCCCAGCGTACATAACATGAGTATCCCAACGAAAACTTGCGGATGAACCAAAGGATTCACTGCCTGCTCAGACGAGGTTGATGGCATTTAAGATTGTTGATCCAAATCGCTATAGGATGTGCAGGTATAGCCTACAGAAGGATATCTTAACAGCAAAGAAGCAATTCTGAATAAAGTTAGAAACAGACTCAGATACTCACCAGCTGTGGCAGGGCTTGCAGGCCATTGCATTCGACAAGGTGAAGCCTAACATAAATTGCTGTGATGCTTCACTCCTCAATAAACTGAATGCCTTTTCTGTTCGGTTTGAAAAGGAGAACCCCTGCAGAAGCTTGAGACTCTGTAAGATCTGTCTCTGAGGCCAACATTAGAACATCCTTCAAGAGGCTGAACCCTTGCAAAAGGCATCAGGCCCTGATGGGGAATCTGGAAAATCTGTGCCAACCAACCAGCAGGAATGTTCATGGGACATTTTCAATCTCTCATTGCTGCAGTCAGAGGTTCCCACCTGCCTCAAAAGGGCATCAATTATCCTGGTGCCCAAGAAGAGTAGAGTGAGCTGCCGCAACGACTGTCGCCCAGTAGCACTAACTTCTACTGTGATGAAATGCTTTGAGAGGTTGGTCATGGCCAGAATTAATTTGTACCTAAATAAGTATCTGGTCCTACTACAATTCATCTACCACTACAATTGCTTCACTATATGTGCAACCTCCACTCAGCCCTGGATCACTTTGATTACAGCTGCACCTACATCAGGCTGCTTTTCATCAATTACAGCTCAGCTTTCAACACAGTTCTGGTCAACAAGCTCCAAACCCTTGGTCTCTGCACCCTCTTCTACAAATGGATCCTTGACTTTCTCATCGAAGACCACAGTCAGTACAGATCGGTAACAACATCTCCTCACCAACAATCAACACAGGCACACCACAGGCATACTTAGTCCACTGCTCTACTCTCTCTAAACCTATGACTGTGTGGCTAGGCACACTTCAAATGCCATCCATAAATTTGCCCATGACACCATGGTTGTCAGCTAAATCACAGATGGTATTGAGGAAGTGTACAGAAGGGAGATAGATCAGCTTGTTGAGTGGTTTCACAACGATCTTGCATTCAATATTAGCAAAGATGATTGTGCACTTCAGGAGGGGGAAATCAGGAGAAGGCAAACCAGTCCTTATCGAGGGGTCAGCAGTGGAAAGGGTTAAGAACTTCAAATCCCTGGGTGTCACCACCTCTGAAGATCTGTTCTGTTGCCTCCATGTCAATGCAATCACGACAAAAGGTCGCCAGCAGCTATACTTCATGAGGAGTTTGAAGAAATTTGGTATGTCACAAAGACTTGCAAATTTCTACAAGTGTACCATGGAGAGCATTCTGACTGATTGCATCACTGTCTGGTATGGAGGTACCAATGCAGAAGACTGGAAAAGACGACAGAGAGTTGTGAACTCAGCCAGCACCATCACACATTGTTGCAACCGGTGAATTGAAGAGCTGTTTCTCTTCTAATTTCACCCAGTAAAAGGTAGAATCAATATCCTTTAATTATTCGCTGCACAGAAATACAAAATCCTGGATGTTTATTTTTTTCCAAACAGCCACTTCAGTCTCTCTGGACTACCCTGTATGGGATTTAAAAATGCTTGCTAAGGGAAAAATGGAAATTATAATTAGTCAGAAGAAAACCAATAGTCTTCCCTGTTGTGGTCATGAAGATGAATCTTTTCTCTCCTCACTTTAGTTCGTCACAACAGTCAATTGATTGTGCCTGATTCAATGAAATGGATGCTTAAATCAGGTGTATCAGTCCTGCTGAGCCTGTAGATAGTGGTTGGATTGTGCCGGGCATGAGTAAATAAATATCTTGTTGCCATAACTGTGAGGGAACAGGGGAAGAGTGATAATACTTTTGTTCCATGCAGCTCTGGGACCTTGCTGAGTTTGTCCTGTGTAATGGTATGGATTGTATGTACTAATTTGGCCGGTAAAGGCTCGGGCTGGCCCGGCCCCTGATGACACTCTCACCTGGACTCCTCCCCTGGGACCCAGGTCATAAAGGTCAGGCCACCTCTCCCCTCCTTGCACTTCCCTAGCTTGGATCCAGGCCAGCTCAAATCTTATGTACAATAAAGCCTTTCGTTCCCCTCTGTCTTTGTCCTTGTGATTACTGGGGCAACTGGTAGTGCCCAACAATTTATTGTACATAAAATTTTAATGTCTCCTGTAATGGAGAAGTTGCTGCGCCCCAATTGGCTAGAGGTGGATCCCCAAGTCCTGGGTGCATCAGAGCTCTTCGAGCAGTGGATCAATTGTTTCGACAACTTTCTGGAGGCCGCTGCTAGAGTGGTCGACTCAGATGAGAAGAAACTGAAAGTCCTACAGGTAAGAGTCGGCCAGAGGGCTTTTCAGGCCATCAGAAGCTGCGCGACCTACACTGAGGCAATGGCTGAGCTAAGGGCACTATATAAGCCCAAGATCAACGAAGTCTACTCCTGTTACCTCCTGGCATCCAGAAAACAGCAGCATGGTGAGTCAGTAGAAGAGTTCGTCCGAGCCCTGATCACACTGGGAAAAGACTGTTTGGAGAACCCTACGGTCCCTGTGCCGGGGGCCCAGTGCGCGGAAGACCTGGTCTGGGATGCTTGCGTGGTGGGGCTGAGGTCGGACTATATTCAACAGCGTCTCCTCGAGGAGGATCAACTCCCACTGAAACAGGGGATCCAACTGGCCAGGACCTTAGACTTGGCCCAGTGCCATGCGGAGTTGATCGCAGGCAGAAGCGGGCCTATCCAGTACGCACTGCCATGAGGGCCGCCATGCTGGCAGTCGGCGTCGGGGATGGCCGACCCGACTGCGGCTACAGTGGCGGCGGGATCCTCGAGGTGCAACTTCTGTGGGCAGGCAAGACATCCACGACATCTCTGCCCTGCGAAAGGAGCTACCTGCTTGGGCTGCGGGTAAAAGGACCACTATCAACATGTCTGAAGTCCAGAGCCCCAGGCCTGTGTCTGTTTAAAAAGTGATGGTGAATATAATGGTATGGATTGTATGTACTAATTGGCTGTTAAAGGCTCGGGCTGGCCTGCCCCCTGATGACACTCTCACCTGGACTCCTCCCCGGGACCCAGGCCATAAAGGTCGGGCCACCTCTCCCTTCCCTGCACCTCCCTAGCTTGGATCCGAGCCAGCTCAAGTCTTGCATTTAATAAAGCCTATCGTTCCCCTCAGTCTTTGTCCTTGTGATTATTGGGGCAACTGGTAGTGCCCAACATCCTCTTGTCAGTAAATTAAAGTGAGCTTTCCCCATTACATCTCCAACTTCACTTTATTGCATGAATGGCTCTGTCAGGTATGCAGTAGATCTTGGGACCGAGATTAATGAAACTCTTGCTCCCACAAGCATTCTTCCCGTTTAACAACTTCTTAATTTCTGTTGCTGAAATATTTCATCAATATCTCTGATATAAAAAAAGTTTTTTTTGCGGTTTTAATGAAAGTGAAAGAGCTGTCTGTTTCCTTTCCTTTCTTTTGGGGTGTGGTCATAGTTGGCAAGGCCAATATTTAATGCCACTTATAAATGCCCTTGAGAAAACCTAAATTTTTGAAGAGCTGCAGTCTTTTGAGTGAAGTGCTCCCCAAAATCAAATATCAATAATATGTTTCCTAAACATGATGCGTGCGTGACAAGGAAGGAAGCCTGTGGTGGTGTTCTCATGCATCTGCTGCCCTTGGCCTGGGTAGTAAAGATTGAAGATTTGGGAAGTGCTGTCCGAGTACCCTGGGGAAGTAACTTTCAGGCATTGTGTGGATGGTATGCACCACAACCACTGTGCACCAGTGGTGGAGGGATTGAGTCCTGAGTGGTGTTGAGAGTTGGAGCTGCATTCTATCAATGCCTGAAAGTTTTATTTCCATAACACTATCAGCCCTGAATTGACCACAGGCTGAAGTCCCTCTCTTGGTTGATTATATCAATTCAATACCAACTACATGTTACAACTATTGGGGAAAGGCTAAGAAGGGTTGGATTGTTGGTGTTGGAACTCGCCTGGATATCCCACGACAACGGTATCTTGAAAAACAATCCACCTGATGACATGAATTGTCACTAGTCTTGAAGCATTAAATCATTATGTTTGCCAATTGGCAATCATAATTGTCTCCCCAGTACCCGTGTATTGTCCTTGAAATGCAAAACTAAAAAGTGCTGGATAGTTGGTGTAGTAGGAATAGTGAAATTGGTGTAGAGGTTAGGGGCGGTACATCGGTGTCGAGGTTGGGGGCGGTATGGTCAGTGTCGAGGTTGGGGGCGGTATGGTCGGTGTCGAGGTTGGGGGCGGTACGGTCGGTGTTGAGGTTGGGGGCGGTACGGTCGGTGTCGAGGTTGGGGGCGGTACGGTCGGTGTCGAGGTTGGGGGCGGTACGGTCGGTGTCGAGGTTGGGGGCGGTACGGTCGGTGTCGAGGTTGGGGGCGGTACGGTCGGTGTCGAGGTTGGGGGCGGTACGGTCGGTGTCGAGGTTGGGGGCGGTACGGTCGGTGTCGAGGTTGGGGGCGGTACGGTTAGTATAGTGTTTAGGGATGGTACATTTGACATGTTGGCGTTGTGTTGAGCTGTATGTCTAATTTGACCATTTAAAAAAATATTAATCTGTTCGCCATTTACACATTGTGGAATATCACTGCTTCAGGGATCAAATCCTGCTTAAATCTCAAACTAATTTAAACAATTCCTTGCATCAAAACCAATTAAATCTTGTAAGAATTAGACATGCAGCATGGTAACAGGCCCTTCCGCCCCATGAGCCCACACTGCTCAAATAACCTAAAGCACTGTACAAATGGAGCACTTGGAGAAACCCACACAGACTCAAGGAGAAAGTACAAACTCCTTCTTGAAGGGCCAGTAACCATGCTGTATGTCTAAATTCAAATTCAAATTAAAAATTAAATTAAAAAAAAACTCAGCAGCTACTTCTGAGATGCCTTCTTGGCTAAGGAGAGCTGTAGGATAGTCTGATGGACTGTAAAGAAGTAATTTTTGGTCTACAACTCTTGACTGATTAAGAAGACCATCATGTCTGGGTCACTCTGTGACCCACTGCAATAAACTTGCAATGAAAATTGCACACTATGTGAATTCCATGGTTGCAAAAAAACTTTGCCAAAATCTTTGTTTCATGTAACAATTGAACCCATTTGACAACTGACCACTCCTATCCCTTGTGCCAATTTCACCCTGATATAGCCACTGTATTAAATCTGCTTTTCACTCCTTCAGCTGAAGAAATGAATTGTTCTGAATCATTCGTGTCTGAACCATGGATAATCTTTATGGATGCTCCTGGTTGTTATTTGAATGTGCAGTATTTTAAGGTTTACTAAAACTTCGAGGGCTGAGAGAGTGATGGATCTGGAGAGTGATGGATCTCATGCCTTGCACCATTTCTACTGTTAGTGTCATTAGCTGACCTGGCACTTTGTCAATGTGTACTCATTAATAACAAGGCTGGATGTTTTTTGTATCAGAATCTCTTTAATCAATCTGCTTTTGCTGACTTGGTTTGCTATCTATGTTTAAAAATACAAAGAATCTCATCAAAGAAAGTTCTTTAACAAATTGCAATCTCAGCAAGAACCCAAATGGTCCTGAGTAATTTATACTGATTAATTTCTTGGCTTAGTGTGAAATTACTGCATGCATTTTTTTAAATGTGATTGTCATAATGAACATGGGACACTGCTTTCTCAGTAGTACTGATATCTTTCCACTGCTCATAGTTCATTCCGAGCATATTAAATACTTGTGTCTGAAAATCGGTTCACCATCCCTAACTGTGCCAAATATGAGCTACGTGTGGTGCAAAATCCCACAGTGATCATTCTGAAAATCATGACAAAATAGGGCAAAAAAGAGTGGTGAGGTAGCACTTCCCCAACAGTAAAAGCAGTGGAAAGGAACTGCAGTGGTTCACGTTGTGATGTCTTTGCGGAACTGACAGATGCCCTTTTGCATAGTGACCAGTGACAAGCAAGTGAAAGGTAAAGGACTCTTCCTGTGGGAATCAGAGTGCCCACTGTGTCATGCCAACCACCGTCCACCCATTAACTTGAACCCCATTTTCCCCTCTTACCTCCACTGTCTCACATCTCCTCTGATTCCTATGACAGCCATCTACTCTAGAGGACGATTTGTCCACCGGCCTATGTATTTTTGGGCCGTGTGAGGATGTCGGAGCACCAGGAGAAATGCACACTAACTCCACACCAACAACACCAAGGTTAGGGCTGAACCTGGGATACAAAAGCAAAAGGAACAGGGGTTCTGCTGAGCATGAGCCACCATTCAACAAGATCACGACTGATCTGCCTGTGGGCTCGTCTCCAATTCACAGCTCATTTCCCATAACCCTCAAATCTCCTATTATTCAAAAATGTATGTGTGTGTCTGAAATACATTGAACGAAGCAGCCTCAACTGCTAGAGAATTCTATAGATTCACCACTCTCTGGGAAAACCTCCTCATCACTGTCTTAAATCTACTCTGAAATTTGAGGCTATATCCCCTAGCTCTAGTCTCACATATTTGTGGAAACAACCTTCCTACTTTTGTTTATCTCATAGAACATAAAACATTCAGCCCACAATGTTGTGCTGACCTATATAAACCTACTCATCAATCTAAACCATTCCTACCTCACACTTATAACTCTATTTTTCTAGACTGTCTAAGAGTCTTTTAAATGTCCCTTTGTACCAGCCTCCACCACCATCATTGACAATGGTTTCCAGGCACCCACTGGCTGTGTGGGGGGAAAAAAAACTTACCCCTAACATCCCCACTCACCTTTATACAGATGTTGTCTGCTATTTGTTACTGTTACTTTGGGGTAAAAGGAGTTGGTTTATAACTCATAATCTTGTAGACCTCTAAGAAATCACTCCTCATCCTTTTTTGTTCTATCAAGAAAAGACCCAGCTCTCCTAACCTTGCCTCATTAGACAAGTTGTCCAATCCAGGCAATATCCTGGTAAATCTCCTCTGCACCTTCTCCAAAGCTTCTACATTCATCCTGTAATGAGGCGACCAGAACTGAACACAAGAGTAGTCTAACTAGAGTTTTCTGGAGCTGCAACATTATCTCACATGCAACATAATGGATATCGATGATTTAGATTATGGATTGAATGGTTTTGTGGTTAAGTTTGCATATGACACCAAGATAGGTGGAAGTGTTGAAGAATCTGAAAAGTTGCAGAGAGACTTGGACAATTTAGGAGAATGGGCGAAGAAATGGCAGATGAGATACAATGTTGAGAAATGTATGGTTGTACATTTTGGAAGAAGAAATAAACAAACAGATTATTATTTGGATGGGGAGAAAATTCAAAATTTGGAAGTGCTTATGGCCTTCACAGCTTGTGTAGGACACCGTAAAGATTAACCAGCTGGTTGGATTGGCAGTAAAGAAAGCGAATGCTATGTTGGCATTTATTTCAAGAGGAATAGTGTACAAGAGTAAGGAGGTGCCAATGGGGCAATGGTGAGACCTTATTTGAGATACTATGTGCAGTTTTGGGCCCCTTATCTTACAAAGGATGAACTGATGTTGGAAGGAGTTCAGAGAAGATTTACGAGGATGATTCCTGGAATGCAAAGGCTAATATATGAGGAATGTTTATCGGCTCTTGGACTGCATTCATTGGAGTATAGAAAAATGAGAGGGGATCTCATAGAAAAATTTCAAATGCTGAAACATTTGGACAGAGGAGATGTGAATAAGATGTTTCCCTTGGTGGGTGAGTCCAGGACAAGACAGCACAGTCTTAGAATTACAGGGTGCCCATTTAAAATAGAGATAAGGGTAAATTTATTTTTCCAGAGGGTCATGGATTTGTGGAGGTGTTGAGGCCTGATCATTGGGGGAGTTTAAGGAGGAGATTGATTGGTATCTAATTAATCAAGGTATCAAAGGATATGGGGAAAAGGCCAGAAATTGGAACTAGATATGAGATTGGCTTAGCTCATGGTGGAGTGGCAGAGCAGATTCGATGGGCTGAATGGCCTACTTCTGTTCTTTTATCTTCTGATCATCTCACGATTATTTCCTTTCAGAATGTGATGTTTCTATTAGCTGCCATCCCATTATAAAATCTGCTAGAGCTGTGAGATTTCAGCTGGACGATAACCGCTGTGCCACCATAGTGGTAGGAGAGGCTAAGGGGGCAATGTGGGGAAGGGGGAAATACAGTTCACTGCAGTGTGTTTGATAGCTCCGTGGGATGGATTGACTTTATTGACCCATCTACTCTGAGGACATTCAAGGCTCTGTGTGCTGCAGTCTGCTCGAAGGGCCAAAGGCAGCTCAGAATTGATTTTAATGCAAGTCTTCGATCAGTGAGGGAGATCCACTAATAAATCTAATGTAAGGCATGACACTATTAAGTGTAGCTGAGAGATGCTGCGCACAGACTATCGAGCTAACAATGTAGTAACTCTAGTTTCCAATTTATTCCTTAATGCTTTGCGATATGCTTTTTCTGTGAGTTAATAACAGAAGTTGTAGGCTATCCCCCAGATGCTCCATTCCTGCTGGCAGTGGAGGAAATGTGCTCAGTTGAGCTATGAAGTCATTAGCTGCACAGTTAATTCTGAATTAATATCATCTGCATGAAGGTGAGTTGTACACAGGACAATTTCCCAATGGGTGAAAAATGACACAGAAGTAATTTGAGCTCAATTTAAGACATGCAATACCACTTTTTTTTTGCTTTCAAATAAGGAGTGTTGAATCCATTTCCACGCCATTGATCTTTATAGAGAGGTGGGGGCAAATTCAAAGGTTTCCGAAAGGATCTATTGGTCACTGTTGCTTGTCTGGGTAAGTGAGACAAAAGACAGGAGAAAATCCATGCAAGTTTCTGTAGTCAATTATTATGGTAGGAACAAAAGTATTATAGAATCAGAAAGCTTAAGTTTTTAATTCAGATTTGTTTTTTCTTCCTTTTTGGGGTTTTTTTTTCTCTCTTTTTTTTAATATATTTTTATTAATTATATCATTTTTTTTTAGAGATAGTTCATACTCTAAACTGATCTAAAAATTTTTTTATGATATATTTTTATTCTGCAATATTATTGTTTAATATCTCTGTATTAATTTGTTATTTACTATGTATTTTTCATATCTCTTTGAACTGTATGTGTTTATAAATTATAATAATAATAAAAAGATTGGAAAAGAAAGAAAGAAAGAAAGAATCAGAAAGCTTATGATGCAGAAGGAGACCAGTTAACCCATCTTATCAGTGCTTGTTGCAAAAGAGACTTCTGGCCTAATCTTACCTTCTAACGCTAGTCCATAGACCTGCAGGTTATTCTCTTCAAGTGTACCTCTAAATACTTAATAAACATGGTGGGGTATCTGTCTCTGCCATCTGAGTTCTCAGCCCTCATCAACCACTGTGTGAAAAAAAGATTTCTTCATTTCAAAACATCTATAATTGTATCTATTTATTTACTTATTTATTTAATAATTAGACATAGAACACCGTACAGGACATTTCAGCCCACAAGTCCATGCTGCCTAATTTACAACCCATTAACCTACACCCCCGGATTGTTTTGAACAGTGGGAGGAAACCAGAGCCCTCGGAGAAAATCCATGCAGACATGGGGAGAACATACAAACTTCTTACAGGCAGCAAGAACCTGGGTCTGGTCCCTATCGCTAGCGCTTTAAAGGCATTGCACTAACTGCTGCCTTTATGCCAGCCCATACCACTTGTTGAGAGTAATGAGTGTGGAACGAGCTGCCAGCTGAGGTGGTGAATACAGGCTCAATTTTAACATTTAAGAAGAATATGGACAGGCACGTAGATGGGAGAGGTATGGAGAACTATGGACTGTGATTAGGCAAAAAGTTTGGCATGGACTAGAAAGGCCCTGTTTCTGTGCTGTAGTGTTCTTTGAGTCTTGTCTTTCTACCACTTACTGGTTGAGGAAAGTATATACTTTCCAATTCATCCAGAATCCTCAAATGTATATACCTCGGTATGATTTCCCTCAACCTCCACTGTTCTAAAGAAAACAACCACATCCCATCTCATTTCACCTTGGTCCATGTGACAGTAAACAATCTGTTTACTCTCCTTGTAGCTTGGGTGTTTTCTAGTTCCGGCAAGATCCTCTCAAATCTCTTCAACACGTTATCCAGCATAATCACAGCGTTCTTGCAATGTGGTGACCAGAGCGATTTCTAAGTAGTAGTCAGCTGTGGTCTTGCTGGTATTTATTATTCCAGTATAAACTTCCCACTCTTGTATTCTGTCTTTTCAACCTGATTTCTTTATGGCATTCTTGCCCCTGAGCCCATTTCAGTCCGATAGATCACATGATCTTTTACTTTATTGATCACCCTGTTTTGCAGAACCTTCTAAAACTCCATTCAAGCCCTTGAATCTGTTTTGTTATGTCTGGCTCTTCTGATCCTTAACTCTATCCATCCCTTTTTTCCATAATCTGACATGTCATTACTATGGTTTGAAATGGTTCATAATCTGTAAGTAATCAGAGAGGATAACATCTTATGAAGAGTGCAGAAGTCCAGGATACATCCCCAGATATAGTTGAAGGAAACTTATTTTCCTGAGGAAGAAATACCTGCAAATTGGATCTGCCTGAATCTGGTTTCTATGCAAATTGTGCACAGAAACCATTTCATGATCGAAATGCAAGAGCAACCGTTTCCTGAAGGCACCTGCCTCAAGATATCTTCCCCTCGCCTCCATGACAGTCATTTGGGTGACCACGTAGAGTTTGCTTTGAATGATCTGCTTCCCATGATTGCTCGTGGGAAAAATCACAGTGACTGCCATTTTCGCTAACAGCTGTTACTGAGAACTACAGCAGTTGCATTGACTTCAATAGGCAGGGTGGAAATCAAACTAGTCATTTCTTTCAAGATAAAATCTTCCCAATTTCCTGACTTTTTGGGGGGTAGATTCCACCATTGGGAAGGACACCAAATAAGAGTAAAACCTAATTTCGAGGGATACTTTGTAGATTTGTGGATGTTTGGTTTTATTAGTTCTGGAGAGCCATCATAGAGAGAGACAGCACTGAATCAAGCTCTTCAGGCCTAAAGCCTTTTTAAAAAGTCTTCCTACACTGTCATTCAACTACCCCTAACTTCTATTGCTCACCAATGCACCAGGGGAAACTTGAAGTGGCTAATTAATCGACTAACCTGCATGTCTTTGGCATGTGAGAGGAAAACCAAGCATCTGGGGGAAATCTATACAACCACAGGCAGGGTCGGATTAAGCTAGGGTGGGGCCTGTAGCATGTGTTATAAAGGGGCCCAAAAATTTTTTTAAATTCACATAAATATTAAAACACAAATCTTTTACTTGCATTGCAAATTCGCCGTGAGAAGAGATCTAATTGGGGTGGGGCGGGGGGTCAAACTGCTGTACAAAAACTCACTCAGCGGTGGGGGGAGGAGCAGGTGCCATCCCTGCCGTGGACTCCTCCATCCGGCACCCGCGTCCTTACACTTGCCCTGTGTGAGAGCCTGTTTGCCCCTCCATTAGTCCAATTGCTGCTCCCACCCATCTGTGCAGCTGGACACACTTGCTGCCCACGGCATTGTCAGGGATACTTCTCCCTGATCAGCAACCCTCCCCCCCCGACCACCACTGTCTGACAGGAGGCATAGTCCCTGCACTCATTCCCCTCCCTGCACCTTCCCTTCCCTGTCCACCTCGACTGTGGTGGGACAAGGCCCGGCCAGACTTCGCCCGGTCCTTGGTGCCACTTGCCTTCCTCCCCAAGGCCGCACTCACACCTAGGCAGCACCTCTACCTCAGGGCAGGTCGCCCATCTGACAGGCCACCTTGGTCTGGGCCACGGCAAAGCACAGTATGTCCTTGAACTTGAATTGATAGCTTGCAAGCATTTAGCATGGGCCCCTTGAAAATGTGGGGCTCTTAGCAATATGCTACTTTTAATACAGGTACATGATCATTTATCCGGAAAGCTCCAAAATCCGGCAAGTGGGAAGAGAGGCGGCAGGGCGAGTCGGCCGGCCGAGGGACCGGCGGTTGGGGGACACTGCTGGGCAGCTGAGGAACTGCGGTTGGGGGAGACGGCCGGGCGACTAGAAGGGGGTGGGGGTGGATACAGCAGCACAATTCGGGTGGGCTTTCCGAAATCCAGAAAAATCTGAAATTCAGAACACACTGTCCCCCAAGGGTTTCAGATAAAGGATTGTGTACCTGTACTAGGTTAATCTGGCACTGGCCACAGGGAGAATGAGTGAATTCCATACAGGCAGCATCTGAAGTCGGAAACCACTATCTGCTCCACTCTTCTTTTCAATAAAGAGAAGGGCTTGATTTGCGAAGTACCATGTATGTCAGTGTATAAGATGACCCCAGAATTTCCACTTCAAAAGTAGATTTTGAGCTATACCTGCTGTATAAGTCTAGCACTTACTGTTGATAGTTTCCTGCCCCAATAGTCTTTTACAAACCATCCCACTGACCAGTGGAGTGATGATGTTAGGTGCACTACTAAGAAACCCATTCTTGGTTATTTAAAATTTAGCCAATTCATTTCAAGTTATGTTAAAATATTGTCAATGACCTATCAAACATTCCCAGCTGGTGTAACATAAGCACTACTGATGTCACTTAGGCATCAGTTCTTTTACCGGAACAAACATGGTGTCTAGCATAATTTTACCATAGACTGAAATTGATTTGCTGATTTACTTGTTTATAATATTATACTGAAATATATTAGAAATGTGAAATTTATTGTGATTGACCTGACGAGGCAGTGCTAACAGAGCGTACCCTGGGACCCTGGCTAATTGTTTACTGTTGTCAGGTGTTGCACATGGCACTGTTAGCTTCCTTTGCTGTGCTGTTATTTTAATGTATTGTGGCAGCGCACATCTCTGTAAGTGAACCGGCTCCGTTTGTACCGCCGAGCTGGCGGGGCAGCTGCAGAAGATGGCACCGTGAGGGCTTACTCACTTCCTCGTGGCTTAGAGCGCTGCTCGCGCCCGGGCCACGTGATGACGTCAATGCTGCGTGGGGCGGAACTCCTGTTGGCCTTAAAGGGGCGTGCATGAAATTCAAATAAACAGTTCTACTGGAAACCCCACCGAGTCTCGTGGTGTTTTCTGTGTGCAGCAGTCGCTACATTGGTGACCCCGCTGAGCCCAGATGATATCTGGTCTCCAAATATGGACTCTTTAGCAATCAGCGCTATCTCAATAAAGCTCCCGCCCTTTTGGAACCACTGGCTCTGCACGTGGTTTGGACAGGCGGAAGCTCCGTTTCAACTCTGGCAGATCACCTTGGACTCCACCATGTTCTACCATGTGGTGAGTGTCCTTGATGAAGACAGAGTGGGTGACCTGATCCATGATCCTCCCGAAGAGGGCAAGTACATCACTGTCAAAGCCCTCCTTCTCAGCACCTTCGGGCTCTCATGTCAGCAGTGCGTGGCCAGGCTGGGGACAGAGTCCCGTCCCCATTGATGGATGAGATGCTCGCACTGGCAGAGGGTCACAAGTCCTGCATGATGTTTGAGCAAGCCTTCCTCAAACAAATGCCGAAGGACATCCAGCTCCTGCTGGCAGATGAGGACTTCTCAGACCCCAGGAAGGTCGCAGCCAGCGCTGACATGCTGTGGCGGATGAAGTGAGAGAACAAGGCCTCTATGAACCAGGTCGCCCAACCTGCACCCAGCCGACCACAACCTATCCCCCAGACAAAAGATCGAGGAGTACCTAGGTGACCTAGTGTTTCTACCACTAGCACTGGGGAGCACAAGCTCGCAAATGCCACCAATCCTGCTCATACCAGGGAAATGACTGGACCAGCTGCCGCTGATGGTTGCGACAGCTGGCCACATGAACAGCCTCCTCAATGTGGTGGACAAAACCAATGGTCGGTGTTTCCTGGTGGACCCTGGAGCAGAGTTGAGCGTGCTGCCTTCGACCGCCCTTGAGACCGCATGAGGCCAGATTCTGCTTGGTATACGAACGGCTCCGAAGGAAGACCTCCATGTCTCGTCCACCGAGCTCGTCTACGGTGCTCCCCTGTCTCTGCCAGGGGACTTTCTCGGAGCAGATGCTGGGCCTGAAGGTGAGACCCCGATGCTTCTCTCAGACTTCCACAGCAAGCTTGTCTTGTTAACACCCCTACCGCCAACCCACCACGGCAAGCACCTGTCGAACGTCCCCAAAGAGCTGGAGTTCGTGTTCGTCCGGCAAGGCCCACACCTGGCCCCCCCTGCAGTGACCATACGAGGACCCATACAAGGTCCTCCAGCGATTGGGCAAAGCCTTTAATCTGGACGTTGGGGGCAGGGAGGAACTTTACACTGTTGACTGGTTAAAGCCGGCGCAAGTGGACTTGAGTCAGCCAGTTCAAATGGCACTACCTAAACTGAGGGGCTGACTGCCCAAGCGGCAGGACGCATAAGCCGGTTCTGGGGGGGTTGTGTGGCGGCGCACATCTCTGTAAGCGAACTGGCCCCATTTGTACCGTCACACTGGCAGGGCAGCTGCAGAAGATGGCGCTGTCAGGGCTTACTCACTGCCTCGTGGCTTAGGCCACTGTTTGCGCCACGGGCCATGTGAAGATGTCACTGCTGCGCGGGGCAGAACTCCTGTTGGCCTTAAAGGGGCGCACACAAAATTCAAATAAACAGCTCTCCTGGAAACCCCACCGAGTCTAGTGGTGTTTTCTGTGTGTAGCAGCCACTACAGTATTTTAGACAGGTTTATTATACATTTTAATTGTTTTAATATAACATTACTGTTAATCCAACTTCCCAAAGGTGAATTTCAGTAAAAAAATATTTAGTGGTATGACTGCAGGAGTTTTGCAAGTGTTTTATGCTGTTCTCTATTGCCATGAGGCACTCGAAACCACAGGATATTAAGGTTCAGATTTTATATGGCGTATAAGATGACCCCTGGCATTGGGTGACATTTTTGAGGGTCAAATTCCATCTTGTACGCTGACATATATGGTACCCTTTTCTCAGTTTGGATTTTTACTTGCAACTCATTCAGCCTCGGTGAAACTGCAACTAAAATGATCAGCATCCTGGTGACAGTGTATGGGAGCAAGAAAGAGAGTGGACAAGGGATGTCACAGGCAAAGAAAAATGGAAAGAAACATTGAATATGTCTGCAGGATGCGAGTAGCTGAGATCAGAGCAGCGCATGATCAAAGATTGGTAGGAATGATGTGTTATTTGTAGAATTCCCAAATACACTGTCAAAAGGACAGTGAATCCTCAATTAAAGTCAAACTGGCCAAAAATAAACAAAATCTAATTGAATTTTCACTGGAAATGTTTGCTTCATCTAAAAATCAGAACAGAATCCATGAGAGAAAACTCTGTGATGAGTTGATATTGAGGATCAAGCAATATATAAATATTTTTTTTTCATTTTCTTTAAAAAAAATGGAACGCTTCACGAATTTGCATGTCATCCTTGTGCAGGGGCCATGCTAATCTTCTCTATATTGATCCATTTTTAGTATATGTGCTGCCAAAGTGAGCACTATATAAATATATCTTGTTAGCATTGTCAAGAAGCAATGAAGTTTGGGGTAGTACTGAAATGATTTCTGATGCAGAGCAGGCAAGGAACGACGACTGGCAGGGTGTCATCGTGCTGGGTTTCTACTTCCTGTAACAAAATATTTTCTTCTGAAAATCAGAGACTTGTAGGAACATGTAAAATTATGAAAGAAATAGATGAGTTAGAAACGAGGAGGTTGTTTCCACGGGAAGGTGAGTCTGAAGTAGGGGACATAGCCTCAAAGATTCAGGGGAATAGGTTTAAGACAGATAATATTTTCTTCTCTGCACAAGGAAGCAACAGAGGAAGCTCCCATTGATTTTACAAGAGACGGATTTAATTTAGGCATATAGCATGGTAACAGGCCCTTCTAACCCATGAGCCCATGCCCCCAAATACACCAATTGACCTACAACCCCTGGTGCATTTATGAAGGGTGCGAGGAAAATGGAGCACCCAGTGGAAACCCATGCAGACACAGGGAAAACATGCAAACTCATTACAGACAGCACCAGATTCACACCTGGGTTGCCCAGTATAGATTTTTGACAAATAGGGATAGGGGATTTAGGGGTTGTGGGGAACAGATGCGCAAGTGAAGCTGAGTTCATGAACTTGGTGAATGGCAGAGCAAGATCAATGGGACAGAGGGCCGACTCCTACTCTATTTCTTATGAGGCATCTTAAATCCATGCTTTTGGTCATGCTGCTTTAATTGGGCACAGCCAGATCGTGCTGTGTAAATCGTTGTTTCTCAGGAGGCACCCACTGTTCAGTGTTCAGTGGTATCACTTCAATAGCAGGAGAATTTAACTGTGTTGTGTTAAATGTTCAGACATGAGGTCCATAATCAACAGTTAATGCATCGTGGGTCAATTTAGGTTGCATATGGTATTTAAATAATTGGAAAATAACATAGATTTGCTCCTACTTTAGATTTCAATATCCAGTTGAGTATGGGAAATATAAGTGATATTTGAGGAGCTGTTCAGTACTTAAGTTAAGTCTGTCCTGAATATTATTGGTGGTGAATTTAAAAATAGCATTTTTAAATTTTAACGTTACATTAACCATACCTGTTCACTGTGACACTCTCCAGTAATATTAATAACATTGTCAAACAAGGAAACCCCTGGCCCGAAACCTTGCTTACCCTTTACTTACTGTGGATGCTGCCAGACCTGCTGACTTTCTCCTTATGAGGCATCTTAAATCCATGCTTTTGGTCATGCTGCTTTAATTGGGCACAGCCAGATCGTGCTGTGTAAATCGTTGTTTCTCAGGAGGCACCCACTGTTCAGTGTTCAGTGGTATCACTTCAATAGCAGGAGAATTTAACTGTGTTGTGTTAAATGTTCAGACATGAGGTCCATAATCAACAGTTAATGCATCGTGGGTCAATTTAGGTTGCATATGGTATTTAAATAATATGTTTAGCACCATAATTCACAGGGTTTGCAAACTTTCTTGTTTATCAGTAAGAAAACTCCTCTGCTGCCCAGGGCAGCACGGTTAGTGTGGGGGTTAGTGGGACACTGTCATCATCAACGACCTGAGCTTGAATCCGCTGCTCTCTGTAAGGAGTTTTTACATTCTCACCATGTCTGCATGGGTTTCCTTTGGGTGTTCTGCTTTCCTCCCACCCTTTAAAAACATATGGGGGTTGTTTGTTAATTGGGATTTATGGGTGGCATGGGCCTATGGGTTGGAAGATTTAAAAAATCTTTTACATTTAAATTTAGACAGACAACATCAGCAATTTGGGTTCGAATCTGCTGCTGTTTGTAAGGAATCTGTATGTTCTCCCCCATGTCTGTGTGGGTTTCCTTTAAAAATATAATAATGTCCAATCAGCATCCTGTTTTGGAGTCATAAGTCATGTGATCCAGAAACAGGCCCTTCAGCCCTCCATGACCATGTTGTCCCATCAAGTACCTATCCTTACTGATCCAATTTACCAATACTTTATAGGAACATAGGAAGTAGGAACAGGAGTAGGCCAAAAATGGCCGATCGAGCCTGCTCCGCCATTCAATACGATCATGGCTGATCTAATTTATGACCTAACTCCACCTATCTGCCTTCTCCCCATATCCCCTAATTCCTCTATCATGTAAAAATTTATCTAACCGAATTTTAAATATGTTTAATGAAGCAGCCTCAACCACTTCCCTGGATAGAGAATTCCAAACATTCACTACTCTCTGGGAAAAGCTATTTTTCCTCATCTCTGTCCTAAATCTACTCCCCCGAATCTTGAGACTGTGTCCTCTCATTTTAGTTTCCCCAGCCAGCTCAAAAAACTTTCCTACATCTATCATATCCATACCCTTCATAATCCTATATGTTTCTATAAGATCTCCTCTCATTCTTCTGAACTCGAGCGAATACAATCCTAGACGATTTAATCTTTCATCATAAGTCAACCCCTTCATCCCAGGGATCAACCGAGTAAACTTCCTCTGGACCGTCTCCAAAGCCAGTATATCCTTCCTCAACATGGAGACCAGAACTGGACACAGTACTCCAGGTGCGGTCTCACCAGTACCTTATACAGTTGCAACATTACCTCCCTACTCCTGAATTCAATTCCTCTAGCAGTTTTCCTTTCTCATCCTCCAAGGGTCTTATGTTAACTCTGGCCATCCTTTTCCTTGTTGTATATTTATAAAATTTTTTGCTTTCTGTTTTTATATTTTGTGCCAATTTACTTTCATAATCCTTTTTCCCATTTCTTATTACCCGCTTCGTAACCCCTTGTTGTCTCTTAAAGTTATCCCAATCTTCCAGTTTCCCACTGCTCTTTGCAGCTTTGTACACCCACACCTTCAATTTTATACTCTCCTTTATTTCCTTTGTTAACCACGGTTGATTTTTCCTTCCCTTGCTGCCCTTTTTCCTGACCGGAATATATTTTAGTTGAGCATTACAAAATATTTCTTTGAAAATCTTCCACTGTTCCTCATCTGTTTCATCAATTAGCTGAGGTTTTCTCACCTTGTCTGCCTAAATCCAAGTTGATTTTCTTTCTGAGTAATCCACTTCCTCCTTTGTCTCTTTAATAAGAGAAAATTGTGGTCACCTCACTCCATCCACAAAGACACCACTATAAACAGGTCCAATGGGACTGATAACCAATCAAGATGCTACACAACTGATGGAGGGGAATGAAAGAGATAGGATTATAAAGAAAAGTATAAAAAATACGGCATTTGACAGAGTGACCTTTTACTGTGGATTATCTGTCATCCAGTTTGAAATCATGTAACTAAGTCTTGCCCAGATAAGTCTCTGTGACAATTGATACTCACTCATTTTGGTTTCCTCCAAACAGAACTTTTAATATATTCTACCCTTGAGATTGGGAGGTTTAGAGAGGTGTTTGGAAATAATCAGACCCATTTTCTTTCTTGCCATGCACACAAACACTTCCTAACAAGGATGATCAATGTCAAATAAAATCGGAGCAAAAGAAAGGATGTGAAGTGAAGAAAAACTAATGAATCTCGTTAGGAAAAAGTGCAGTCATCTCAGACAGTTTGTGCTAAACAAAGAGATTGCAAGAGATGTTCAGCAATGGTGAATGGTTGAAATGTGTGAAGGTCGGAACAATGAGGGACTGGTCTGATTTCCACAGGAATATTTCAGAGGCAGTTCTCCCACCATAAGATCTTTTAACCCAAAGGAATGTGTGGCATTAAAGAGGGCATCAGTGGTCTCTACATAGTTGCAAGGCCTTTAAATTTTTTAATGTCGGCATACAGCATGGTAACAGGTCCTTTCAGCCCACGAGCCCGTGCTGCTTAATTACACCCAATTAACCGACAAGCGTTTTTGAAGGATGGGAGGAAACTGGAGCACCTGGAGGAAAAGCCCACACAGACATGGGGGGGGGGGAAAGTACACACTCCTTACAGGCAGCAGGAGTTTCGAACCCCAGTCGTTGGCACTGTGATAACGTTGTGCTAACTGCTACGCTAACCATGCCGCCCTTCTTCCCAAACCTGAGGCACAGGTACCATTAAATCAGCCATTTGCAGCTATTTATGATCTTATTTTTAATCTTGCTACTTTAAGAAACATAGAAGTGAATATTAATCCATTAGCATTCTAGAAATTGATGAGATCAGGAATGCTGTCAGATTTACATCCTGTCTGGTTTGTCTTTCTTTCACTTAGGAGAGATGGGCTTTGGTCTATTATGTATCCCTCCTCACCCTTTCGAAGATGATGGTGAGCACCATCGAGAAATCCTGGAGTCTGAATGGTGACTGTGCTCCCACTGAGCTCTTGGGTGAAGAGTTCCCACATAAAGTAGACAATGGTGTTGAATGGCCTGCTTCCATGCCATGTTAAGGCATTTTTCTGGTTACTAACCACAAATGTCTTGCTCTCACAATATATATTTGGGGTGGTTTACCACATCACATCGGCAACCAGTGCTCATGAAATTGAACTGCAGAAGAGTAGGTGGAAGTGTTGTGTTGGATGGGGCAGAATCACTCCATCCTACTGAATGGGCAAGGATCCAAAGAATGCATTTTTTTAATTTAAGAATTTTACAAAACCAAAAAAATACAAAGTATAATCTAAAACTACCCTCTACTACCCCCCCTTCCACCCCCTCCCCATCCCACCCCCTAAAACCCTCCCCACCGGAGCTTATTTTTTTTAAAAAACCAGTGATGTCAGGTAATAACAGGTTGTTGTATGTTTAGTGCGCCATCTTTTTACATGCTTCATCATAAATAAAGAAATACTTAACATCCAGACCCATACATTCCAAATACAAACTCACATTTTAACAAAAGAAGAAGAATTATTCTGGAATTATACGTTATCTTTTCTAAATAAATACATGATTGAATTTATGCCATCTTGTATACTCAGTTCAACATCATTTTTCCAAGTAACAGCTATGCATTTTATAGCTACAGCCAATCCTAAATGTATAAATGCAACTTGAAGTTTCTCCAATCACAAACCTAATGTAATTGTATTCATATAATCCCAATAGACATACCCATGGATCAACATATAGTTCTATTTTGAATAAATCTTGCAAAAATTTAATTACTTTTTCCCAAAAGGGTTTAACCTTTATACATTCCCATACTGAATGTAAAAAGGTACCAGTCTGCTCACCACACCGAAACGCAAGTCTGCCAGACTAAATCCATATTTTTAAAATTTTTCAGTAGTAACATATAACTGATGCAAAAAATTATAATTAACCAGACTATATCGTACATTAATTAACTTCGTTACCCTATCAAGACACATATCAGACCACTCCTTTATAGATATAGGAATAGATAAATCCTTCTCCCATTTATCTTTTGTTTTAAGTTCTTCCACCTTCTTCATCTTTTCCTGTAATAACAAATCCCTTTTTCCCCTTATCAACAATTAATCTCTCAAATTTCTTTTGAGCAGGTAATACTAACTCTCTACCAAAACATTCTAAGAATAAATCTCATACTTGATAATAAGCAAATAAAGTATTTTGTGATACAGCAAACTTTTCTCTTAGTCTATTAAAAGAAAGAAATAAACCTACTTCAAAACAATCCTCCACTGATATCATACCTTTTGATTCCCAATCTTTCAAATAACGATTATTCATGGAAAATGGAATTATCTGATTCTGATATAATGGTGTTTTAACTGAAATTTTACCTTTCGATCCTATGAGTTGGTTCCATTTATACCATACCCCCATCAGATGCTTCAAATCTGGCAGTTTATACTGCTGTAAAAGCAATGGATTTTATTTATATATAAAATGATGTATATTTCTTTCCTGAATTTGGTCCATCTCCACCTTTGCCCACACCGGAGGTTGGTCAGTATCAAACAATCTATTAATTAACTTTAACTGTGCTGCTTCATAATAATTCTGAAAATGTGGTAATTGAGGGCCTCCTAAGTCCTTACCTCCATGTCAGCTTTTGCATGGAGACTCTAGACAATTTGCCTTTCCATAAGAACAAATGAACTGCATCATTTAATTCCTTAAAGAATTTTCGTGCTATAGCACTCGGAATGGATTGAAATAAATACTGAATACGAGGATATATATTTTCTTTTTACTACAATGTACTTGTCCAATCAATGTTAAGGGTAACTCCTTCCTTCTATTTAAATCAAATTTAATCTTATTTAATAAAGGTATATAATTTAAACTGTATAAATTTTGATATTCTTTATCCTCTATTACACGTAAATACTTAATTTTGTCAGACCATTTAAACTTCATGAATTGCTTAAAATCTGAATAATCTTCATCCAATATTGGTAATATCTCACTTTTATCTCAATTTACTTTATAACTCGAAATTACCCCATATCGTTTCAACAATTTTTGTAATGATTCTGAAGAACTTTTAGGATATGTTGAATATATCAACATATCGTCTGCAAAAAGATTAATTTTATAGTCTTGCCCACCAATTAATATTAATTTCTTGCCTGATTGCTTGGGCCAAAGGTTCTAATACTAATGCGAATAAGGCTGGTGACAACGAACAGCCCTGTCTAGTTGATTGAAACAAATTAAATACCGGCAAAATCTGTCCAATCGTCACCACCCAACCTGTAAAGAGTGGTCCAAATTTAATCTTTCTAACACTTTAAATAAAAAAATTCCACTCCACACGATCGAAAGCCTTTTCTGCGTCTAGTGCTAATATCATTGGTTTGTTGAGTTGCTGGCTTGAAGAATTAACTATTGTAATTAATGTAGTAATATCAACTGAATACCTATTTTTGATAAATCCTGCTTGATCCACGTACTAATTTCGGTAGAAAATCAACCAATCTGCTAATACTGTAATGGAATATTTGGGAGATAATTTGGTAAAATTAGAGTAGGTTACATACATACACACATTTTAAAACCGATCTTATTTGAAATACTGAAGAATGCATATTCAGTAACATTATAGAAACTATGGAGAATGCTATGCATATTTCATAAGTAGCCGCTAATTGAAATGATGTCATCAAATGAATTAACTGGAGACAGGTCATCTGTGTTGAACATTTTTACTAGGCTTCTGACCTTTCTGCAAAATGCACAGAAAGGTCACTCCTGAGAAGTTTGTTTACCTAAGACAACGGATGGGAGCAAAAGACTAACTCCTTTTATTTTCTGGAGAAGGTGGGGGTTTTGTGGCAAGTGTGAGAGTCACATGGGCTTTCTAGCAGTTGGCAGATGAAGAGAGAGAGACTGAACAGTCACAGCTGAAGGAAGCAGGAAAAGCTGGTTGGAAATGAAACAGAAACCTATAGAACGGCGGATGGCTGAAAGTGCTATCTGTCTGATGTTTCTCTTGAAATAAGTGGAAAAGAAAGGAACTCTGTGCTAGCCTGAAAGAAAGAGGTTATCATCTGGAGAACCCTGATGTGGCAAGTTTCATCAGCAAGACATTGAGGTGACTAATGGTGGTACCTCAGTTGGGGAAATCCTGGAACAACAAATCTCTCTCTGCAAACCTCCAAAGAACCTTCCTGAGCGGTAAACATTTACCTTTCGAGCACCAAAGCCTGGTGAACTTTATACATGTTAAATTCTGTGCACAGTATAAGAATTGCCTGCAACTAATGAACTTTGAAGAATGAGACGTGAGATTGAACTGTGAACAAAAGAACTTTTCTTAAATTTACACACACATCATACACGTGCGCTTAGAATTAGAAGGGGGTTAATTTGGGTTAGTTAAGTTAATAGAGATAAGTTAGATTATGTTTTCATGTTTAAAGATAATTAAAAACAACTTATGTTTAAGTAACTACTTATCTGGGTGAATATCTATTGCTGCTGGTTTTGGGGTCCTTTGGGCTGGTAACAATACCATTGCAACAATCTTGTAATCTACATTCAATAAAGATATTGGTCTATATGAAGCTACTTTTAGTGGGCCTCTATCTTTCTTTGGTATAACTGTTATTAATTAGTGGCTTGTTCAAGTACATCTGTATATACAGGAAATAACAAATCATAAAATTCTTTATAAAATTCCACTGTAAATCTGACTTCTCCAGGCGATTTTCCACTTGACGTAGATTGCAATGCCTCTTTAAGTTCTAAATCAGTAAATGAACCATCCAATACGTTAATATCCTCTTCCTCTAATAAAGGTAAATTTAAATTAGCCAAAAAAGAGTCAATCTGTTCTCTAAACTCTGAACAATTGAATGCCAATCGCAATGTCCTCTCTTGCATTCCATACTGACACCATTCTCACTGCCACAGATCACCCACAGTACTTGGTATTTAACCCACAGTCATAGAGCATGAACAGGTCCTTGGACCCAATTCATCCACCCTGACGAATTTGGCATTCTGCGCGAGTCTCATTTTCCTGCATTTGCTCCATATTGTTCTCATCCCTTCCTATCAATATCTCCTATCTAAAGGAGCAACAGAAGTAGTAGAGGTATGCAGTTCAATGATAGGTCTTAGAGGCAGAAGGAGTTGTGTTCAAAAGGGATGCAAGTAAATATTCAAAATGAAAGGATTTGCAGGGTGAACTAGCCCAATTGCTCTTGTATAGAGTTGGTATGGACTAATTCTGTGCTGCAACCTTGCCATGATTCTAATGGACACCAACCCTAGGTTCACTGACACCTTCCTCCTCTTATCTCGTGCAAGACAGCAACGTGAACATACTGTCACGAAACGGATGCAGACAGACTTGCGTGTGTGCACTAGCTGTCCTGTGTCATGATGTTGATCATCATGAGAACACTAGATGTCTGGCCTTTGACCATTGCTGGAGCCAAATTTAAGTAGTGTTCTCAGATATAATCCTGTTCCTCCTACCTCCACCATTACCTGGACCTTCACAACGTGGGGTAAAAGGAGGTATAATAACATGCCACAGTGGTGCCATGCCTCACAGCACCAGAGACTCTGATTCCATCACGACTATGAGTGCTGCCTCCCATCCATATGCACTGACCGCCCGTTTCCCTCCACAGATACTAGCTGACCTGGTGAGTTTCTCCCATTTGTGTATTGCATTCGACCCCAACGTCTGCAGAATTTCCTGACTAACTTGAGTTCCTCCAGCAGTTTTTTTGTTTTACTTTATTAATGCCTGGCTATTCTGACAGATGTTGTATCTTTGCAGCTCTTGGGACTGCTCATCATGTGCATTGGTATTTACGCGGAAGTGGAAAGACAGCAGAACAAAACAATGGAAGGTTTCTTTGCGGCACCCGCTGTCATCCTAGTGTTGCTGGGAGTCAGCATCTTTGTGGTGTCCTTCGCTGGGATGATTGGATCTCTCCGAGACAATCGCCTGCTACTTAAAATGGTGAGTTTCTCAACTTTGTGCATTACCCTGGCACATGAGTTAAAGGTGATACCAAGGGTAGCGGGCATATGGAGCAAGCTGCCAGAGGGTGTTAGAAGTAGCATCAATTGTAACATTCAAAAAAGATTTAGATAGTCCATTGATAGGAAATATTTAGTGAAATACTAGTAGAACACAGGTTTGGTTCGTTCATTATCATCTGATTGTATGTGTCCAACCTGGCAAAACAGTGACTCTCCAGACCACGGGTGCACGCACAAAAAAACACAATGCACATTACATCAACAACATTGGACAACAAAGATTTTGTTTGCTGAACACTTTTGGGTGTATATGGATTTGAGGCCCAAAGCCTTCTCCAAGGGGAAATAGGTTTGCTTGTCAAATTTTAGAGTGCACACAGAAGTACTGGCTGTTGATTGCACTTAACTCGTGTTCCGTACTCTCTTCAGCAACTGCCTCCAATAACTGGATCAATGATTAACACTTGTAAATTCAAATCAAATAACTGCACTGGAGTGGCAGAGTGTATTGCTGGAATATTTTTGAGTCATTGGACTCCCCTTCAATAACAACAAGGACTTGCATTAATGGTGTACCTTTAGCAAAACAAAACACCCCAAGATGCTTCACAGGATATTTACTGGTCTATAATTGAGATAAACCGATACCTTGACTAGTGAGCAAATGTTTGCACAGAGAGTCAAGGTTTAAATAGGAAGTGGTGGAAAGATTTATGAATGGAAAACCCAGGCTTAAGACCCAAGCAAACTGAAGAAAGGTCACCAATGTTGGATAATTAGAGTGGGGTGAAAATTGAAGGAAAATTGTAAGGCTGGAAAAGGTTATGGAGAAAAGGAAGGGTGAGGAGATGGGGGAAATTTGAAAACAGGTTGTGAATTTTAAGACTCCCACCATTTAGCACCTTGTGTGTCCTGCAAGAAGAACCAGTGACTGTCAGAGAGGGCGCCCCAAGAACCGTGAATAACCATATTATCTTTCTTCTCTATGCAAAGTAAATTGCACCTTTCCCTTCCAAATATATTCCAGTGGCAATCATATGGAATATTTTTACTATGGCTAAGATCGCAAATGGCAAAGCAGTTCAAAGAGATTGTATGGTCCTCTCCTACTTCTATTTCTGATTATTTTCTTGATGATGACTCTTTTCAACTCATGAGGTATTAATTTAGATATACAGCACGGTAACAGGCCCTTCCAGCCCACGAGCCCGTGCTACCCAAATACACCGATTAACCCCATATGTTTTTGGAGGGTGGGAGAAAACTGGAGCACCTGAGGAAATCTATACAGACACAGGGAGAAGGTATAAGCTCCTTATAGACAGTGTTGTATTTGAACCTGGGTCGTGGCTTTGTAACACCATTACACTAATGCCACACTAACCGTGCCACCCTCAGCTAATCATGATGCCTTTTTGGTCTGGGAAAAAAAAAAATCCGAAGAATTTCAATCTGTGTTAAGACATTTTTAAAAATGGTAAGGTTTTTTATGATTAGACCAGTGGGAAGAATAGTTGGCATGGTAGATTGAGGTGCATTCACAACTCTCCATAGTTTCTCCTAGTCTTGCACAGAGAAACCATAGAAAGTTTCTGGTCTCCTTTGATAGATCCAAGCAGAGAACTTTCTCTGGTGCATCTGTGCAGGAATTGATGAAAGACTTTGGGAGCATGCCGAATTTCCTTGGACTTCTGAGAAAATAGAGTAGTTGGTGCACTTTTTTTGGTTTGAAGCATGCCCTCTCATTCATTGTCATGCTGCAACTCACCCAAGCTAGCAATGAGCTCAGGATGAAAAATTGGCAGAGATCAGTGTGGATCACCTGGAAGGGCAACATTTTGGTCAATGGGTAATCAGAGAATACGAGATTCAGGCAGGAAAGTGGAACTTGGGGACCAAGATAAGATCAGCTGTGCTCATAATTAAACTTTAATTACCTTGAGGAAGAGCTCAGGCCTGAAACATTGATTATATATCTTTACCTCCTATCGATGCTGTGAAACCGGCCGAGTTCCTCCAGCATTTCTGTTTTTACAATTATCACAGTGTCTACAGTCTCTCGTAATGAGAGTTGTTGTAGATTGGAAGGACTGAATGCAGAGGCTGATTATCTTTCTATTCATCTGGATGAAACATTCCAGACCAGTGATTTTCTGCTCTGTGTGGTCTCTCTGTTGATGCTGGTCCATTATTGGAGTTCTGCATGCAGTGGTTAATTTTTGCTGACTCAGGGGATATATAAAGGAAGTTATGTAAATCACTTTAGCATTGAACAATCTATGAGGGAATAAGATCGATAAACCTTGCTTATATTTCAAGAGATTATTACTTTATCTCTTGGAATTTATTTAAATTTATACAGTAAAAAAAAACCACACACAAATGCTGTAGAAACTCAGCAGGTCCAACAGTGCCTTTGTGTAGCAAAGGTGAAGATACATCACCAATGTTTCGTGTTTGAGCCCTTCATCAATTTATACCGTAGTCGATTTACCTGTTGAAAAATGGGAAAAGTCGTTCTGAGAAATTTACGTCAGTGCCTGGCAGCATACTGAGAAAAAGACATTCCATAAACAAGTTGAATTGGTAGAAAAGGGATGCTCTCTGATTAATATAGCTACCGTCAATTCCTATCGCTGACGCCATTCGTAATCATGCATTTGTTCCTGTGTGCCAAGAAACATGCTAGTTTTACATATGGTGCCCAAACCCCAGTCATATCCCTGGTGCATATCCTTCAGACATATGTTACTCCTGCACATCCCTTAATTTCTGTAGAGTGCCTCCCTCTGTAATATCCCTAGTGCATGTCACAGAGTAATATTCCATATGTGCATTACACTGATAACAAATATGGACTTTCTTCAGTAATAAACCCCTTTTATATCCTTCACTAATATCCCGATGTGAATTTCTCATGCATATCCCTGATGTGCAAGCCTTGTCAAGATTTGTATTGCACATCATCAGTAATGTTCCTCTGTAGGTCAGTGATACACTGATATTCCTAAGCTACAAAATGTGAGGGCATCTGAGATTAGGATATAAATGTTGCCTTTCCACACCACTGAGAACAAATGTTCTCTGCCGCTTTGTTGGATGCACAGCCCAAGAGCAAGTAGAGGCTCCAATTTTTTTCCTCTAAATGACAATTAATGCAACTGAATAAAAGGCTGGAAAAGGTTGTTTACAAAACTCATTGTCATTGCATTCAGGAGAAGTCCCAAACATCACAGGAACCGTGGTTTTTTTTTAAAAGTCCAGTTATTGTTGTCGGGCTCCCGTTCACGCATCGCAAGGTCCCGTACACACATCGCAAGCTTACAGAGGCACAAACAATAGACAGGTTGGATATTCTGATCATTGTCCTGGGGACAATTCACTACCCTACAGAAGAGGGCCCAGAGCTAAGCAGAGCAATCACTCAGCATTGCTCGTATCCACTGTCACTGGTTTTAAGCTGTAGAGCCAGTCCTGCCTGGAGATGTATCAAAGTTTCTCCTGCTGACACTGTGCTTCAGTGATGGCACCTTGCTTTTTCATTATTTCCTATGTCATACCTTTTTGAAGTTAGCTATGATGGAAATGTGACTGATGTTTCAGGAAATCTAAATCTCACTTAGTTTTTCTTGCGCGCTATCGGGCACGAGCTTCATATCTTCTGGCACTGAAGTTGTAATTTTAGCTGTCATTTACATCCATTCCACTGTTAGAACAAATCAAAACTCCATAATAGTGATAGGAAAACATATGGGCTGGAGATTACTTTGCTTCTTCCCACCTTTTCCCCCTCTCTCTGCCTCCTAATGCACAACACTCTCAGCAGGCAGTCTGAGAATACTCAGGAGGAATTCTTCCTTTCCTTTTCACTCTTTATAACCATATAACCGTTTACAGCACGGAAACAGGCCATGTCGGCCCTTCAAGTCCGTACCGGTTCACTTGAACAACTCCACTATGACTTTAATTGCTCACTTCTTTTCCTTTTTGGCTTTTGATCCTTTTCCTCAATCTTGTTCACTCTTCTTTTGTCCTTTACACATAGATCCTGTAAAAATTCTAACAGAGAAGTGGACATTCAGTCAATCACTTCTGTACCTTGTCTATAAAAGAACTGATCCTCAGATAAGGGGGTGTACCCTCAATAGTGTTCTGCAGATAAGGTGACCCTCCCTCGTTACTGGCCATCAGAAAAGGCGGTGTTCACCCAGTCCTATCCCTTCAATGTGCAGCTCTCCCTCATCTGACAGTGGGCCATTTCTTCACCCCCGTTTCTCTGATGGTGTTGCACTCTGGATGTACTGTCCCTTTGCTCTGTGGCATTCTCTTTGTACTGGCCCTTTGTGGGTGTGACAATGACTCAGCATTGTCCCTGCAACCTGTTGTGCACTCACAGTGCGATCTGTCCAAGTGTGTATCCTCATTACACTTCTGTTGTGATATATTCCTTCAAGAACATCTGATACAATGGCCATCACCCATTGCTATGGGTCCGATAGTGCAGTACTTTCTCACTATGGGTGAGAAGAAAGTAGGGGGCCATGTTATCCCTCCAACTGTGTGATATTTTCTCACTACAATCTATCTGACAGGAGAAGCTCCCTTTATACTAAAAGCACAGAAAAGCTGGAGGAAATTACCTCTATGGAAGGTAATAATATATCACCAATGTTCCTGGCCTGAGGCCTTCTTCAGAACCAAGATACCAACTACGACAATCACAGCTTCTGCAGAGTTTAGTGTTTCACTCCCTTAATACTGCGTCTCTGACAGCTTGGTGGTGTCTCAGTGTTTCCCTTTGAGAGGAAGGCACTCCCTCAGTGCTGTCCTTCCAATGCTCCAAAACACTCAGTTTTATGGAACGTTGGAACTGAGTGAACACTTTTGTAGATTAGGGTAAATGTATGGCAAGTAGCATTGGCCAAGTGGGATTCAATTTTTTTAAAATTGTCTAGTAATAAAACAGAAAATGTGGTATTACATGAAATTTCCTTCAGTCCACTGTAAGGCAGGCAAAGATTCAGCATCAGCCAGTGTCCCTGACAGCCTGAGAAAGATGAGCAAAAGAGATGAGAATCAGGAGTGCAGAAAGTAAGAGATATTCCTTGTTTGCCAAGTTCCGAATCAATCTTAACCTACCGAAAATGAGGCATTGCTACAATCAAAGTAATCTGAAGTAAGATTATCACCGAAGGCTCTCAGAAACTTCTACAGGTGTAACTGTGAAGCACATCCTGGCTGGTTGCATCACTGGCTAGTATGGAGGTATCAACACTCAGGAGAAGAAAAAAACTTCAGAGGGTAGTTAACTTGGTCTGCGACATCACAGGCACAGGTGACGTCGTGGCAGTATCTCAAGAAATCGGTCTCTATCCTCAAGGACCTCCATCACCCAGGCCATGCCCTCTTCACTCTGCTACCATTGGGAAAAAGGTACAGGAGCCTGAAGACAAGCACTCAATGGCATAAGGACAGCTTCTTCCCCTCTGCAACAAAAGGAGCAAATGAGGTATTTGCAGAGTATAAAAAATGTAGAAGAATACTAAAAGATAGCAGGAAGGCAAAAAGAAGGCATGAGTGTGCTTAGGCAGGTAATGTGAAGGTAAATCCGTAGAGTTTCTTCAAGTATATTAAGAGTAAGAGGATAACCATGGACAAAATTGGTTCCCTAGAGGATCAGAGTGGTCATCTATATGAGGAGCCTCATGATATGGGGGAGATCTTAAACAGTTTTTTGCATCAATATTTACACAGGAAACTGGCTCTGTGCATACGGATGTAAGGGAAATAAATAGAGACATATGGAGATTAGGAGGAGGAGGTGATTATTGCCTTACAGCAAATAAAAGTAGTTAAATCCCCTGGGCTGGACATGATATTCCTTCAAACTTTGAGGTAGACAAGTGCTGAAATTGTAGGGGCCCTGACAGATATATTCAAAATGTCTTTGGCCACAGAAGAGGTGACAGGGAATTGGAGAGTGGCGCATGTTGTCCCATTGTTTAAGAAAGACTCCAAATGTAAACCAGGTCACTATAGGCCAGTGAGCCTGACGTCATAGTAGGTAAATTATTGGAAGGAGTTCTGAGAGATAGAATATGTAGGTATTTGGATAGCCATGGGATGATTAAGGACCGTCAGCATGGCTTTGTGCAGGGTAGGTCATGTTTAATAAATCTTGTAGAGTTTTTCGAGGAAATTTCCAAGAAGATAGATGAAGGAATGTTGTCTGCATGAACTTTAGAAAAGCCTTCGACAAGGTCCCACATGGAAAGTTTGTTCAGAAGGCATACATAAAGGGGTTATAAACTGGATTCGAAATTGGCTGTGGGAAAAATCAGAAAGTGATAGTGGATGGTTGCTTCTCAGACTGGAGGCCTATGACGAGTGGAGGCCTATGACGGGTGGGGGCCTATGACGGGTGGGGGCCTATGACGGGTGGGGGCCTATGACGGGTGGGGGCCTATGACGGGTGGGGGCCTATGACGGGTGGGGGCCTATGACGGGTGGGGGCCTATGACGGGTGGGGGCCTATGACGGGTGGGGGCCTATGACGGGTGGGGGCCTATGACGGGTGGGGGCCTATGACGGGTGGGGGCCTATGACGGGTGGGGGCCTATGACGGGTGGGGGCCTATGACGGGTGGGGGCCTATGACGGGTGGGGGCCTATGACGGGTGGGGGCCTATGACGGGTGGGGGCCTATGACGGGTGGGGGCCTATGACGGGTGGGGGCCTATGACGGGTGGGGGCCTATGACGGGTGGGGGCCTATGACGGGTGGGGGCCTATGACGGGTGGGGGCCTATGACGGGTGGGGGCCTATGACGGGTGGGGGCCTATGACGGGTGGGGGCCTATGACGGGTGGGGGCCTATGACGGGTGGGGGCCTATGACGGGTGGGGGCCTATGACGGGTGGGGGCCTATGACGGGTGGGGGCCTATGACGGGTGGGGGCCTATGACGGGTGGGGGCCTATGACGGGTGGGGGCCTATGACGAGTGGTGTGCCTCTCAATGGTGCTAGGACCATTGTTTTTTGTTGTCTCTATCAATGATCTGCAAGATAACATGGTAAATTGGAGATCAGCAAGTTTGTTGATGACACAAAGATAGGAGACGTTGTGGACAATGAGGAAGATTTTCAAAGCTTGCAGAGGGATCTGGACCAACTTGGAGACTGGGCCATTAAATGGGTGATGGAATTTAATGCAGACAAGTGTGAGGTGATGCATTTTGGAAGGACAAATCAAGAAAGGACGTACACAGTAAATGGTAGGGCACAGAGGATTGTGGAGGAGCAAAGAGACCTGGGGATATAGTGCATTGTTCCCTGAAGGTGGCACCGCAGGTGGACAGGCTTGTAAAGAGAGCTTTTGGCCTTTTAGCCTTTGTAAATTGAAGTATTGAGCATAGGAGTTGGGATGTTATGTTGAAGTTATATATTTGGTGAGACCAAATTTGGAATATTGAGTGCAATTCTGGTTGCCAAACTACAGGAAGGATAAGATTGAAGGAGTGCAAAGATTTACTAGGATGTTGCCGGGTCTTCAGGAGTTGAGTAACAGGGAAAGATTCAACAGGTTAGGACTTTATTCCTTGGAATGAAGAAGAATAAGGGGAGATTTGATAGAGGTTTACAAAATGATGAGAGGTATAGACAGGGTGGATGCGAGTAGGCTCTTTCCACTGAGATTAGGAGAGATAAATATGAGAGGATGTAGCTTTAGGGTGAAAGGGGAAAGGTTCAGGGGAAACATTAGGGGGAATTTCTCTACTCAGAGTGGTGGGAGTGTGGAATGAGCTGCCATCTGATGTGGTGGGTGTGGACTTGATTTTGAATTTTAAGAATAAATTGGTTAGATGTGTGGATAGGAGAGGTCTGGAGGGTCATGGAATGGGAGCAGGTTATTGGGACAAGCTGACTGGAGGGATGAGTGGTCTGTTTTTCTGTGCTGTAGCATTCTTTGATTCATAGATACTGCCTTACTTTGTGTGTTTGTTTTTCTTGCACTATTTATTTATTGGGTAAGGTGATCAGCAAGTTTGTTGATGCTGCTGTGAAACAATGAAGCTTGTGACATGTTAATGTTAATAAATTACGATTCTGATTGAAAATGTGAAGCAACTGTCACATTTCTTTTTAATGATATGTTGGTTTCCATCCTTCAGTCTGAAAAACATTTCCTTTGTATTGTAAATTTTATTGTGCAACATTGAAATTGTATGAACAGGTGGGCAGCAAATGAAATCTACTTTTAATATTTCAGACTAATGAATATTAGTTATCCTCGGAGAGACCAATCTGCATTTAGCATTTATGTAATAAATAAAATGGCTCTTAAGAGCCTGCCAAAGATCTCTCTGATGTTCTGTCATTATTAATGAGTGATGAAGCACTCTGATCTATATTTCTATATTCTTATTCTTGAGCATAAGAGATAAATAGATAACAGGTTGTGACTATCCAATGGTTAACTCTGCAAAATATCAAGGCTACATTTAGCGGTTAGCGAAACACTGTTACCACACCAGCGACTTGAGTTCAAAGCACTTTCTGTAAGGAGTTTGGACATTCTCCCCATGTCTTCCTAGGTTTTCTTTGGGTGCTCCAATTTCATCCCATCCTTTAAAAATGTACGGGGGTTGTTGGTCGATTGGGTGTAATTGGGCATCACTGGCTCATGGGCCAGAAGGGCCAGAGTTATATGAAAGAGGAGTGCAACTCCAAAAGGCTAGGCATATTTGTGGCAGGTTGCTCAACTCAGCACTGATGGCTTTGAGGGGAGATAGGCTTGAAGTTAAAGTTCAGATTGCATTCTACAAGGTGTTTTCTGCCCTCTTTGTGTGTTCTCTGATTTTTGTCTCTAGTCCAGATTTTGATGAACATGTCAGCTGAAGGCACAAAAGATCTGGAGGAATTCAGTGGGACAAGCAGCACCATTGACAAAGAATTGTCGAAGTTTCTAGCCAGGATCCTGCTCTGATTCTCTCGTCCCATTGAGTTCCTCCAGCAGATTGGTTGTTGTTCCAGATACAGTGTTTGCTTTGTGTTGCCGGCTGATTTACCGTAATTATTCGTGTACAATGCGTTTCGTGTGTAATGCAAACCCCCCCCCCCAATTTCTGAGGGGAAAAAGGGGGGAAAATTTTACCCCTGTGTATAATACGACCCCTACCCTTGCCCACCTGAGTTGCGCGGGTGTCTCTCTCCCCCTTCACCTGCCTGAGTCGTGCTGGTGTCTCTCCCCCCTCGTCTGCCTGAGTCGCGCTGCCGTCTCTCCACCTGCCCAAATCGCGCTGCTGTCTCTCCGCTCGAGTCACGCTGCCGTCTCTCCGCCTGCCCGAGCCACACTGCCGTCTTTCCGCCCGCCTACCCACCCGAGTCGTGCTGCCGTCTCTCCGCCCGCCCAAGTCGCGCTGGTGTCTCCCCCCATTGCCCACCCAATTCGCGCTGGTGTCTCTCTCCCTGCCCGAGTCGCGCTGCCTTCTCTCTGCCCGTCTGCCCGAGTCGCGCTGCCATCTCTCTGCCCGTCTGCCCGAGTCGCGCTGCCGTCTCTCCGCCTGCCCGAGCCACACTGCCGTCTTTCCGCCTGCCTGAGCCACACTGCCGTCTTTCCGCCCGCCTACCCACCCGAGTCGTGCTGCCGTCTCTCCGCCCGCCCAAGTCGCGCTGGTGTCTCCCCCCATTGCCCACCCAATTCGCGCTGGTGTCTCTCTCCCTGCCCGAGTCGCACTGCCATCTCTCTGCCCGTCTGCCCGAGTTGCGCTGCCATCTCTCTGCCCGTCTGCCCGAGTCGCGCTGCCATCTCTCTGCCCGTCTGCCCGAGTCGCGCTGCCATCTCTCTGCCCGTCTGCCCAAGTCGCACTGCCATTTCTCCGACGGCCCACCCAAGTCGCACTGCCATCTCTCCCCCCCCCCCTCCCCCCCAGTCGGCCTGCCGTCAATGTAGCCAGCTGCTGATAATCTTACTTATTGTTAAAACTGGCAGAAAAAAAAATAAAATTTTACTCCCGTGTATAATGAGGACTCCCCACCGCCCTACTTTGAGCTTGAATTTGGGTGCCAAGTTTTTCGGACTATACTCGAATGTTTACGAGTAAGTGTGGTAGGGTTAGATGTTACATCTCCTAGAGCAGAGTTCAATGCAGGCAGACTAAAGGCAATTGTATACATGATTTTGTTTTAAACCAGCCTCACCGCTGGGCACTCTTTTCTAGTTTAGCATTAAAGTTCAGATCGTAGATAGAGAACGATTCTAATAGAACAGATTGAGATTGAGTGGAGCAAGTCATACCTGATATGGACCTCCCCAGCTTCTTATATTCACTCCTTCTCTATATTGCCATCATCATTAATCATGTGGTGTTGCTTCAAATTTGGATTTTCCTCTCTGAACTTTTTCTCCTCTCACCTCTTTTAAGATGCTGCTTAAAATCTACCACTTGATCAGTCATTCAGTCACCTGACCGAAAAGCTCCTTCCTTGACCAGGACCAGACTTGCTCTGTTTATGCCTTTGGGTGGCCATCTTATTTCAGTAAAGGTAATAGTGCTCTCAATGGAAGATTTCTAACAACGCTTGCTCAAAGTTTAAAATACACTCACCTTCTGGCTGGACATAGGAAACCATTCCACAGCGAAAGCAGGTCATAGAATCTGTTCTCCCTCATCCCACGTGTGACTTTGAATCTTGTTATCTCCTCAACTGATTTTTTTTTGTTTCCCTCCTCAGTTTAAATGGACGCTGGTCGTTGTTATGTTGCTGGAGTTGGTTTTCATAATTGTCAGCTTTTTATGCCGGAATAAGGTATGCCATTTGGTTTATTTTCTCCACCCCCCCCCCCCCCCACACCACCAATATTTTCCCTCCCAGTGAGTTAGATTTCAGATTTGTTGTCAGAGTACATACACGACATCATATACAACCCTGAGATCTCTTTTTCCTGTGGGCACAGCCAAATTACCGCTAATTGGTAGTTATTCACTCAAATTCTGATCAGCCAGGAATGTGATAGTTGAGGGTAGGTTTGAATCATTGAGTTGCTGTGCACTACCCACCTGGCATGGTTGGCATAGCGATTGGCGTTACGCCTTTACTGCACCAGCAATCGGGACTGAGACCAGACCTGGATTTGAAACCGCGCTGTCTGTAAGGAATTTTTACGTTCTCCCCATGTTTGCATGGGGTTTCCTCCTACCTTTCAAAAATATACCAAGGTGTAGGTTCATAGGTGCAGTTTGGATGGCACAGACCTGTAGAGCAATGCTGCATGTCTAAAAATATTTTTAAATTAAAATTTCTCCCACCTTGCATCAGCAAGATGAGTTTATTTAAGTGACTGTTAAATGGGATAAAATATTTAGGAATATAAACTATAGGTCATCTGGATTCAAAGAAACCCCTTGAATCTCATGAGTGTCTCTAAGGACTATTGTCAGACGTTCGAAAGCTAGATCAAATAGTAAGGGGCTAAGGGAACTGGTTATTTCTTTTAAAAACAGCTCAATAGTAATAGCAAATCACTTGTATCAATGTTTAAACAAAGGAAGGCTTTTTAAACATTAAAATAATGTTTAATTCTCACCAAAAAAATGCTGGCTGCAACGCTGCCACCAATCACCAAGACCTCCCAACCACCGCCGCCGATCCCCCACATGTACCCACTGATGCCGCCGATCCCTGAGGAGGCTTCCCTGGCCAGTGGAACACCTACTGGCGAGTCGGTGGGCTCCTGTCTCCCCAGTCACCAGAGCTCGCTACTCTGAATCCTCCCCTAGGCCTGCCGCACACACGCACGTCGGGGAGTCTGATGTGCGTTTGCAGTAGTAGGCCGAGGGAGAGATCTTCATTGGGAGCTCAGGTGTGCCAAGGAGGGAAGAAGGAAAGAGGATAGGAGGGAAGGGGGAGGGAACGCCACTCAGCCCGAGTTCCCACTCATGCCCGGGAGGCTGCTCTCTTTGATGACACTGGGACAAGGGATTCTTCCACCACTTGCGGCTGGGAGACAGTGGCACGTAGATTGAGATGGAGAGTTGAAAAGAAAAGTCAATAAAGATAAAGAGGAAATGGAAAGAGAGAGGGGAGGGAGTTACCTGAAACTAGGACAATCGTTGTTCTATTTTCATATCAAGAGAATTTTTTTTCAACCTGTGAGGTCAGTTCAGCTCCAAAAAAAAATTTCAGATAAATGAAGATTTCGGAAAATGCGATTTTGGATAATCAGGGTTGTATTGCATGTTAATGATTGGTTGAGTTGAGAGCTCTGTATTTATTTTTGCAGTTATCAGCCTCAGTTAAATAGCTGTTAACATACTCTCTTTTCCTGTAGGACTTCTTCGAATTGCTTTTATTGTAAAGCCTTCATTTACTATGTATAAATGTGCTTTATAATGCAGATAAAGAGGGGGAAGATGACAAATGCTTTCATATGTGCAAACACTTATTCTTGTTATTATTGAAACATTAAGGTGCTGTCTTAAAACCCTCTACAATATTCAAATACTTCTGTTCCATGAAACAGAAACAATATTTCATTAATCACGTCTTCATTCTGTTTTGAGTCCTTGATTTTTAATAGCATGACTTGTTCTGTCCAAAAAAGTATTTAGACTTTCCTCATCCCTTTTTACCATGGTTTAAAATCATTAAAAACCATAGCATTTTGTGAGTCTAAGCCCAAATTAAGTATTTCTTCCTGATCCTTCTAAACCATCTAAAACAGTAACATTATTCTTCTTACGGTTGGTTAACTTTCTCAAACCATTGATCCTGAACAGTCAGTTTCATCAGTTCTGGATTATGTCCTTCATTAAACTTAACTCTGCTTTTATCACAAAAGAAAACCCCATGTGACAAAGCTCTCCAATTCATTGCAAATATATCTGAGGTTGGGGAGAAAAATTATTCAATGGTATTGGATGAGCACCTGCCCTCAGATGGTCTGCTTGTTGCTTCTCTGGGACTTTCCATCAGTGAGCTGGTCTCTCCTCTAACAAAGACATTCCTGGAGAACTGTGTGTTGCATGATTAACAACACGATGCGATCTGTAGGTTAATTCCCCTTACCAATTAACAGTATTGCAGCTCCTAAGGTAAATAATCCTTTTCATTCCAATTCAGAATTGGAATGGGTCTTGCAAATAATGGGAAGGCACCTCAAAATACAATAATTGTCATCAGAAGCTGAGCCAATAATTTACTATCTCCTGCAGTTCACCTTGGTTAAATCATTAACCAGATGCTAGGTATGCCACGATATAAAGGCACTAATTAATCTAACGTGCATTTTGTTCGGAGATTGTATTTTATTTTGCACAGGAGATTCAGCGTTAATTTTGTCAATTACTTTTGCTTTGTACTTGTTTGGTCTTGCTCAGTAAAATATTATCCGGAGTGACTGGACCGCTGTGTGCTGGAGTACAGTAATATATTACACGGCCATGTGGTCACTTGGCACGGAATGTTAATGACTGCAACACAGGCACAGGCTTGTGGTACTATCTCTGTAGGTAGCATATTTTGCCAGACTTCAACACTCCACAGCTATTCCAAGAAAGCATCCATTGCCCTTGCTGGAACATCCTTTCACTAAGAGATTGTTTTCATGGTTGCCTGACCTGATCTGACCTGATGATACAGGTGGCCATGTTCCTTTTAATTCTGGTGCTCCCATTGTGCATTCTCTACATCAGAGACTGAGTGCAAACTGGGAGATTGCTTTGCTGTACACCTTCGCTCTGTCTGCATCAGTTGCACGAATCTCCCAGTGGCCAACTATTTCAAATCTGCATCCCACTCCCATGCTCACATATCTGTCTATGGCCTCATGTACTATCCCACCAAGACCACCTGTAAATTGGAGGAAACAACATCTGATTTTCCATCTGGGCACTCTTCAACCAGATGGCATTAATATAGACTTGTCTGGTTTCTGCTAACATGCTCTGCATTTTCCCTCCCTTCCCTTTGTCTTCTTTCATTCTCTCTTTCATTCACAGAGCCATTCCCCCTTCTCCCTGCTTACTGCTGCCGTTGGGACCGTGCTCCTCCCCCCACCATTTTATTTGGGTGTCTGCCTACATTTTGCTCATACCTTGATGAAAGGCTCAAGCCTGAAACATTGGTTATGTACTTTTATCTTTGCTATATTAAGTATACTGTTTGACCTGTTGAGTTTCTCCAACATAGTGTTTCTTCTTCAACCACAGTGTCTGCAGACTCTTGTGATTTGCTTCCTTTTTATTCAAGTGCCTGTCTGCTTTTTGCTTTTACCTCGACATAGGGCTCAGCCCAAAACGTTGGTTACCCTTTACTTCCTATACGTAGATGCTGCGTGACCTCCTGAGTTTCTCCATTACTTTTGTGTATTCCACTATAATCCCAGCATCTGCAGACTATGCCCATATTTCTTAGTACTGTAATAACAGTAGGTTATGCATTTCCATCCCTATTGGACAAATAAATAAATAAATGTGTCATTGAGGTTGTATTTCTGGGATGGTCTTTGCCTTACGAAGGACATGTTTTCTGCAGCAATTATGTGCTGTTTTACTGGGTCAGTTCCTGATAGCACAGAGGGACTGTTCATGTCAGATTCGCACCTGCCCACAAAGGATCAAGCAGCTCCAAGAATGACAGGAAGCCATGAGGAATTAGTCGGATTTTCCCACTGATTAAAGACCAGCGTCTTTAATCAAGAAAGTCTGTGGATGCTGTGATTGTAGTGTATCACGCAAACGTGCTGAAGAAACTCAGCAGTACATCACCAAAGTTTAGTGCCTGAGCCTTGGTTGGACCATCAAAAACTCCAAAAGATTGAAGTTGAAGAAACTTTAGAACAAAAGCACATCTGCTGCTCAACTATTCTGCACTGGACAGGGGCTGTGGAACATTCTGGAGCCTGTGGGTGGAGACACAGGCCCAGCTTGCCAATGGATGTGCCCAAACAGACAAATACAATGATTTCCTGCATACCTTTGCAGCCTATGGATGCTATGTGATCTGCTGGGTTTCTCCAACACTTTAGTGAATGTGACTAGTGTTTTATTACTTTGTATTTACCATGTTTTCCATGAATTTTTAAATCCAAAATGGTGCCAGAGAGTAATGACATTTTCAGTGCCTGGATAGCAATAAATTAAGCTCAGAGCTCTCAAACTTTAAACTCTCACTTATTCAGTATTTTTATGCATCCAGAATTCATTTGATTTATTTTTGGTGTGTTTTACTTGAAAACTTTAATACAATAAAATCCCCATTACCTGGCATTCAATCAACTGGAATCTCAAACAACCGGAGGGAAAAGAAATCGTGGAAATAAGTAAAAAGTAAAAGATAAAAATAAATAAGAATAAATAAAGTTTTGAATAAGATTTTAAAATTGGGAAAATGAATGTTCTCTGAAGTAACACACAACCCCTTGGGAGCAAACATTCAGCCCTTTTCATGCCCTGCCCATCTGTGGCAGCTGTTTGAATAAAGTTTTGTTTGAATAAAATGGCAGCACTCAGGAGAAGTTTCCCCTTCATGTTCCCCCTAAACTTTTCCCATTTCACTCTTAACCCATGTCCTCTGGTTTGTGTCTACCTGCATTCCCTCATCATTTTAAATACCTCAATCAAAAATCCCCTCATTCTTCTACGCTTCACAGAATAACCTGTTAAACCTTTCCCTTTAACTCATTTCCAGGAATTACTTAAATAAAGTGAACTTTATATAATTAAAGACTACAATCCTGATTTTGTTTTCCAAATGTCTTTTAAACAGTGTATTCTTAATGCAGTTGGGCATTGTAAGAGGGAGTCTCAGTCAACAGAAAATTTGCATATGTGGCAACCGTAATCTCCAAAGGTGTCGGATAATGGGGATTTTTACTGTATAGAGAATTCCAGTGTAAAACATTATTATTTGAAAGGCTAAGGCAATTACATATTTATTCAAAGGTTTTTGCATAGCGTACTAGTGTGAAGCACTCTTTTTGAGTAATTTTCATGAAGCCAACTCACTCTATTCCCCATGGATGGCGGATAGTTGGGAGAATACGGCAACGGCTTTGGTGTGGTTTGTTGAATTAGTTTTGGTTATGGGGTGTGTGTGTGTGTGTGTGTGTGTGTGTGTGTGTGTGTGTGTGTGTGTGTGTGTGTGTGTGTGTGTGTGTGTGTGTGTGTGTGTGTGTGTGTGTGTGTGGGGACACCTCAGCACATTCATCATGCCCACATTAATGGACAGTCTTCACTGCCTGGGCTAAGTCATGTGTGATTGTGTTCCTGGTTGTGTGATTGGGTTGGCTGGGTTGTGGTGATGTGCTGCCCACCCACTAGAGACTGGAAATTGATTTCTACTCACAAATTTCATCCACAGGAACACATAAACCAGAGAAGACCATCTCAGTGGTCCATTCAATGGGATCAAGGTTGCTAGCAACTCTCAGTCCTTGTTTCCATGAGGGTTGACAGTTTTCAGAGTGAAGCTGAAGGCAGTCTATGTGCAGACACACAGGCCCTTAATATGTTTACCCATTACTGGGGATCTGTGGCTAGAGGGAAATGTGTTTACCATGCTCTGAAAGTTCCAAATTCCATGACTCCCCAGAACAAAATCCTTTATAGCTGGATACCACAATACCTGGTTTCTGCTGCCCTTCCACAAATCGCCCATAAGCAGTGCTGATAATGGAATGATGCACCAGATAGTTGCCCATTAGCCAGCTAATTACATACAATGTGATCAGCTGGTGTAGCTTCTGGAGGCCTGAGTGTTCTGGCGTCCTGGGCAGGTGAAGAAATGGACATTCGGAAAGGCAGTAGGTTTCCTTCAGCAATGCCCAATCAGAACACAGCTCGATGTTCATGATAGCATAAAAAATGTGTCCAAGTGGACAGTTGGTGTTGTTGTGATTGATCGTGTACTCTGAGGAGGATATTCATCTTGTTTCAAAGAGCTTCTGACTC